>NC_133839.1:1977500-2262500 GCF_047830755.1 Zonotrichia albicollis | reverse complement strand
CACCAGCAGCTTTGTACTTACTGAGAATCCCACAAAAATGAACTTGCACTGCAAGGAGAAATCTTGTGGCAAGGGCTTGGTTTTGGATTTGGAGCCAGATGCTGTTCCCTGATGTGAGACTGCCCAGCATGTGACAACTGTTACCCTGCTTGTCCTCCTCAGGATGTGTCCATGAGCCACAGACACAAACTGTGCTGTCAGCTGAGCAGAGTCACCTGTCTGTGCCCCCTCCCACCTCTCTGGGATTCTGGGTGTTATCTCCTGTTGCTAAAAGACCACAAACCTTTCCTTGCTGTGGCTCAGTGTTGCAAAACTTTCCCTTTGTTGTGGGAGGTTTTGGGGGGCACTGCAAGTGCCTCACCCTGAGCAGGTCTGGCACCCACTGTGCCACTGTGCCAGTGCCACCATGCAGCTGCTGCCTGGCATCTCTGGTGACCAGGGCACGGCTGGGGCTGGGCCAGGGCAGCTCAGGCTGGAGCTCAGGGCAAGGCTCTGCCCCCAGAGGGTGCTGGCACTGCCCAGGCTGCCCAGGGAATGGGCACGGCCCCGAGGCTGCCAGAGCTCCAGGAGCCTTTGGGCAGCGCTGCCAGGGGTGCCCAGGCTGGGGCTGCTGGGGGGGCTGGGCAGGGACAGGGGCTGGGCTGGGGGATCCTGGTGGGTCCCTCCAGCTCAGGACATTCTGTGATCCCATGGCTCTGTGATCTTTGAGGCTCTCTGTGTGCCCCAGCTCCTGGAGCCCAGACAGGCTCACACCAAGCCTCTCATCCCTGGGGGGCTTCTGGGTCCAGGATCTCTGGGGCAGTGGAGAAACCCATTCTTATTTTCAAGGTCCCATTAATCTGAACTGATTGGACTGAGGACCTCAGGCAAGTAAATGCAGGGACAGCATTTACTGTTCCTGGCCTGGAGGAGCCCCCAGCCCCTGGGACGCCCGAGGCTCTGCTGGAGCACAGCTCTGGGAGACTCTTGGGTGGTGTTTCCTGTCCACCCCCACAGTGGTTTGAGGTGTCAGGTTTGTCCCCTGCAGCTGCTCTCTGTGGTCCTGCTCTTGTAAAAACCAAACTTTACTTTCTCACTGAGAACAGCAAGGGCGATCAGAGGGATCAGATTTGCTTTCAGGCTGCAACTTCTGCAGAGTGCTGGGATTAGTCGGCAACTTCTTCCCTCCTCCTGCTGTGATTTGTGACTGGTGTAAGTGGGAAGTGACAGGAGGGAGCAGAGGGTGTGTTTGTGCGGTGTGGAACTGCCAGGCAGGTTTATCCCTCCTGTCACAGGACTCACCAGCCTCAGGAAGCGGCTGCCAAGTGAGGGGAGCCTCATCCAAAGCTCGCTGGGTGCAGCAGCCCCTTGGGAAGGGCTCTCTGGGCTCCCTGGTGCCTCTCCCCAGGGCAGGGGACATTTCCAGGACACTCAGTGCCAAGAGATGAGCTCCCTATAGCTCCTCCTGTGCTGCTCCTGTGCTTCCAGGTGACTCTCTTTGTCTACTCCGACCTGCTGCTCTTCACCAAGGAGGACGAGCCCGGGCGCTGCAACGTGCTGAGGAACCCTCTGTACCTGCACAGTGTCAAGCTCCAGGAGGGTGAGTGTTTGCAGCAGCAGCTGGAGGCATTTTGGGGGTTTTCTGGCTGCTGGCTGCAGATGTTTCTGGCCAGCAGCACCCTGCTCTCCTGGTGCTTCCAGGTCATCCTTGCTGGGTGCCAGCACCACCCCTGCTGTCGCTGCATTTACCTGGGAGCTCCATCTCCTGGCACACCTCAGGAGCACCCAGGCCCTTTCCAGCCTTTCTGGGTGCATGGCTCAGGATCTGGGCTGGCATTGCCCAAGTGGTGTCACACTGTGACAGCAGGGACTGGCCAAGGCTGGGAAAGGGAACTGAAGCCTTGAGGTTTCCCCCATGGTGCCTCGAGGGAGTTCAGAGATTGGCTCCAAGCGTGGCTGGCCAAGCTCTGATGACCTTGACTTTGCTACTTCTCTCTTGAGCTGCCCACGGTTTCCCTGTTGCTCACATCCATCCCCCTGCTCACCCCTCTGGGGAGGAAAGAGCAAACCCTCAGAGCAGGCCTGGGGACCTTGCCCTCACCCTGCACTTTGGCTGACACCTTTTGTGTCCAGCTGAGGGCTCAGAGAGGGCTGGGATGACTGGAAATGGGTTAATTCAGGCTGTACAAAAGACTGCCTTTAGCTCCTCATGGTCTAAAGAGGAATAAGGGAATTTCTCTACCACATCCTATTTGCTATGGTGGAGCCACTTGTTGGCCCTGGGCCCAGTTTCACCTTGTTCCTTGTGTGCTGTGGTTGCTTTTGGGTATGGGCTTGTTTTATGTACAGTTACCTGAGTGTGCCACAGCTCCTCCTGCAGCCCAGGCAGCTGCCCTGGGACCCCTGGGACAGGGGAAATCAGGATGAAATTGAAGGAGAAACTTTCCTGTCATGAGGTTGGTCAGATATTGAGTGACCCAGAGAGGCTGTGGGATCTCCAGTCCTGGAGGCATACAGGACTCCTGAGTGCCCTGCTCTGGGTGCTTGGTCAGGGATTGGACTCCAGAGCCCACCAGAGAGGCCCCTTCCACCCCAAATTACTCTGGAAGTGATGAGCAATGTCTTTATGCAGTCCTATGGCCCTGACCAAAAGGAATGAATCCAGATCTGGGCTGCTTCTCCAAAGGGATCCTTTTCTGGGTGAATTTTGCTGCTTCTCATGACTTTCCCCAGCTGAGCCACGAGCCCTATGGATGAGCTGTGTCTCTCCACAAGCATCACGTTGTTCTGAGCTCAGTGCTGGACACCACAGGCTGCCTGTCACTTGTTATTTCCCATTTCCAGCAACGTTTCTGTTTCCAGATGAATTCCCTGACCTATTTGGTGGGAGCAGAAGCACGGGGGAGGGAGATGGGGCACCACGGCCACGAGCCACTGAGAAAAGCCATTGAAGCCTCCCTGGGCTTTGTTGAGTGTGTTCTCAGCACTGCTTATTTCTAAGAAAGGGACAAAAGAAATTGTTCCTCGTTAAAGTGCTTTTGGTCAGCTCCTGGGCTGTGTGTGTGCTGCTCCTGGCTGCTCCCAAAGACTGAGGAATAGCTCTGCTTGGAGAAATCAGCATCCCTGCTGCTGCTCCTGGCTCTGCACAGGACTGTGCCTCCTCACCTCGGCCATGGGGGATTCATGGGCAGTTTTCTGCCACTTCTTTCCTTGTTGCCATAATAACTCGGCTGGATCCTGTCTGGAATAGCTTCCCAAGGCTCTCCAAAGGAGATGGGGTCCCTGCAGCACTGAGCCATCCCCCGTGCACTGGGAATCCAGCCCAGCTGCTGTTCAGGCAGCTCAGACCCTCCTGCTTGGGGCAGGGCTGCTTCAAAGGCGGCTGGAGGGAGCTGGGAGCTGTCTGTCCCTCTTGGCAGGGGTTTGCTGCCGCTCTCCTGAATGACTGAGAGGCCCATGAATAGGAACAGGCGTGTGGCTGCCTCCAACAATTGAGACATCTCCGGTGCGCTCAGGGCCATTGTGCTGTTTCCTGTTCCTGCGCTCGCTGCTCTGTGCGAAAGCAAATCAGTCTGATCTGCCTCACAATGCTGCCTCTTCCTGCTTTACAGCCCAGCACGGGCTGATGAGCTGGCTGCAGTGACACAGGACTGGCTTCCTCAGCAGCCACTGTGGGAATTTCCACACACGGGATCCTGGTTCCCCCCCATGGGTGTGCTCAGCTTTGGGACAGAGAGGAGCTTTCCTTAATCCCCACTCTGGGAGCCCATCCCCAGCTGGGATCCTGCAAACAGGGGCTTCTCCACATCCCATCCTGCTGTGTTGTGCAGCCCCAAGATGCTCAAGGGGCAGCAGTGGGGTTTATGAGCCTTCTGTGCTTCCTTGGAGTGCTGAGGAGCACCCAGGGTTTGCCCTGCCACACTCCCCCAGTGGGATGAGCTTGTCCCCTCCTGCAGCTGGGTTTGGATGTGCCCAGCAGCATATCCCACACACCAGGGCCTGGCAGCACCTTGTCCTGGCTGCTGGGTGCAGTCCCAGCCTGGCTGAGCAGAGCTGAGGGTTTGGGCTCGGGGTGCCTGCCCTCAGCAGGGCACTGGCACAGCCGCAGCACCAGCTGCCCTCTTTGCCCATCTTTCTGACCCAACACCAGCCATGCACCCCCAGATCCTGAGAGCAGCAGGTGCTGTCCATGGCTGCACAGGGAAGTGGCAGAGGCAGAGAGGAGCTGCTGTGCTGGCTCAGACAGTGTGGGTGTGCAGGACAGGGCTTTGCTGAACAGGGGACGTGTCCCTGCAGAGCTCCCACTGAGCCTCGTGCCCAGCCTGGCACAGGCTCAGCTCACGTCACTCTGGAAGGCAAACCAGCCCCAGCTCAGCACATCAGGAAGAGAAGGAAATACCTCCAAGTGAGCTTTTTCCTCCTGCTTATTTCTTCTTAGCATTTCCCTGACTTTGGTTGAGGGAATGTGCTGTGCTGCTGTCACGAGAGCTGTGGGGAGCAGAGCTGGGGATCATCCTGGGATCTGCCACCTCTTCAGTGCCAGCCTGTGCCTCTCCTGTGTATTTCTGGGCTCTGGGCACATCAGGCTCTGCTGCTCCACCCTGAGCCTCCAAAGACATGGAAGGAATCCTAGCAAACCTGGTTTGTGGTGAAATCTGCACCCAGGTCAGCCCTGCCTGGCTCTGCCATTGCCCTCCAGCCTCCCCCTGTGCCCTGCCAGGGATCAGCCCTGCCTCAGCCCAGCTGCTGGGATGGGCAGCCAGTGCATTACTGAAGTTCTTCCTAAAGGCTGGTAGAAAATGGGATTTAAGCCATTCCTTAGCCCAGACTGGCCCCCTGCTTTGTGTGTTCTGCTGGGCCGTGAGTGGCAGTGAGTCCTGGAGGGACAGGAACAGCAGCTGCTGGCTCTGGAGGCTGCTGGTGCCAGGATTCACAGCTCAGGGGAGAGGAATTTGAAAGGGAACTTAATTCTGGTGGGTTTGCACCTTGTCAGGATCAGCTGTTACTGCAGAAGGAATCCACAGAGGCCCAAGGGGAGCAGGGTCATTCCCTGGGCTGGCACACTCCAACAGGACCTTTCTTTATGAGGATCCTCACACTATGAAAAGCACGTTCACTCTTCTGTGAAAATGTAAAAAGTTTAATAAAGAACAATAGGAGACAAGGACCATGGGGCAAAGGTTATTAGGGCTGGGTGCATCTTGGCACCTAAGTGTTATCTTTGGGGATACCCTTTAAATACCTTTTAATTACATCAGCCTATTGCACATTCACAGACCCTTTTGCATAGTAAACTTTTCCTTAAATTAGTTTACATATTCTAAGAATTGTTTAGCATATCTGCTCCTTGAATCTGTTTTTTTAGAGTATGTGTATTTTTGGTCGTGGTTTTGGTCTATTTTTATTATTTCTAGTTTTTGGGCCTAGGTCCACACTGTGACACTCCATGGTGAGTGCTGATAGTTGGCACATCTGTAGTAGGTGTCTTCTTCATATGTTTATTGAATGTTATCTCATCTAAGAAGGCAGTTTAATGCAAGTATAGCTATTTCACTAGTATGTCTAAGCTTAATTAACAAAAGAAATTAAAAATATATATTTGTAACAAAGTTACTTTTACACTACTCATATAAAATCCATTTTTATATTTGTGAAAAGCCAATATTATAATATGTATCTATAACAACATCATCAGGGAAAACCTGGTTAAAGCTCCTAAGGAAACCCAGCTGGGATGTGCTGTGACCTGCTGTGCCAGTCAGCCTGGAGGGGTCCTGGGGCAGGGCAGAGCAGGGCCCAGCTCAGGAGCAGCAGGACTCGTGGTGTGCAGCCTTTTCTGAGAGGAAAAGCACAGGGTGAGGGGGTCCAATGGGCTCCACAGGGAAATGCTGCTGGTGGTCCTGCTGGGAGTGATGGGAGAGGGCTGGGAGCACTCAGGCACTGCCATGGGGGCAGTGGGTGTTTCTCTGTGTGCTGAGGTGAGGGATGGGCTCCCAGCCAGGCCCAGCTCCTCCTGCTGCCAGGATCCAGCTCCCTCCCCTCCTGGGAATGAGGATGTGGAGGGGCAACCCTGGGGGAGCACAGGGAAGATTTTGGGAACACCTGAGAGGGCCCCAGCAGCAGTCCCAGTGGTGCTGGGCTCCAGCAGCCACTGTCACACAGTGTCCTGGTGTCCCTGCAGGGATTTTCCAGCCCAAATCCTGCAAAATGCATTAAGACTGAAGCTGGCAGTGGAGGCAGAGCTGTGACCCCACAAAGGACAGCTGGAATAGACACCCAGCAAAGAGCTCCAGGCCAGTTCTTCCTGGTTTCACGTGGCCCAGGGAGTGACTCAAGAGGCACCTGAGTCCCTCGGTGGGTCACAGCTCTTATCTGGACATTTGGGCTGCTGCCTGCAGCAGGAGAATTGTTTTCCTCCAGGGAACAGGGTGTTTCCAGCCCTGTGCAGAGCCTGTTCCCATCCAGCAGCTCAGGCTGCTGAAATGAAGCAGAGCTTGTGCTGACACCCCTGGCAGTGGGATCTGCATCCATGGCCAGGCTGCAGCCCTGGGCTCCTGGCACAGATAATGGCATTAGGAGGGTCAGGGAAGCAGCAACCCCACAGTGCTGCCAAGGGGCTGTGAAGGGGCCAGCCAGCTCCTGGAGAAGGGATGTTCTGCTCTGGAGATGGGATATCCTGCTCTGGAGATGGGATGTTCTGCTCTGGAGATGGGCTGTCCTGCTCTGGAGATGGGATGTCCTGTCCTAGAGATGGGATGTCCTGTTCTGGAAATGGGATGTCCTGCTCTGGAGATGGGCTGTCCTGTTCTGGAAATGGGATGTTCTGCTCTGGAGATGGGATGTCCTGCCCTGGAGATGGGCTGTCCTGCTCTGGAGATGGGATGTTCTGCTCCAGAGCTGTGCTGTCCTGCTCCAGAGCTGAGGTGACCCTGTCCTGGGGCAGTTCCATGTCCTCCTGTGGGTTGGTGTATGCCTGGAGCTGGCTTCCCTCGAGGCTGGGGACACACCAGGGCCAGGGCAGATCCTCAGGAATGCCTTTTGGTTGGGTGCAGGGAAGGCTGGGCCTGCAGGGACCAGCCTGGCACACAGCTGGGGTCAGCCACATCTCCTGGGGTGTCTGGCAGCAGCTGAGGAGCTGCTCTGGGCTGCTCCATCATTCAGCAGGAGCTGCATGGCAGAGTTGGTGATTGTGTTGTCCCCAGCACCATCTCCTTGCACAAAGCTGTGGAAGTTCCCTGGCTGGGTCTCCTTGGTGTCCCCATGCTGGGCAGTTTGTCCTCAGCCCAAAGGAGCAGGATGAGCTCCTGCCCCTGCCCCGTCCTGCTGCTTCCCATTGCTCTGGGATTTCGCTCCATCCCTTTGCAGAGGCAGGGAGGAGGCTGGGACAGACAGCAGGACCACCAGGACCACCAGGAGCAGCCAGGACTTGGGGCAAGAAGCTGGGAATGAGATGCAGGACCAGGAGTTTCTCTGTGAGTCCTCCTGGGAGCAAAGTGCCCCCAGGGATAGGATGGAGACACCCATCCCTGATTCCCAGGATGGCTCTGTGGGTGCTGCAGGTCCTGTGCAGCCCCTGGGATGCTCCGACAGGCTGCAGGTGCCAAGGCAGGCTGGGCAGCAGGGCCTGCAGTGCCTCTGAATGCAGCAAACCCTTTCCAAAGGAGGAACCTCGGGAGGATCCCTGCCAGGGCACTGAGTCCCTGCAGGGCCCCGCCGTGCCCAGCCCTGCAGATGCCACATACATCACCCAGCTCACAGCCTGGTACTGGGGACAACAACAAACACTCATTCAGGGCTGTCTCTCAGCCAGTTCCTCTGCCAGTGGCTCCTCTTGCAGAAATGCAGCTGCAGCTTCACCCTGACCCCGGTTTCTCTTCCCTGCAGGTTCAGAAGATCGCAAGTTCTGCATCCTTTACCTGGCGGAGGTGAGTGCTGCTGATTTCCACTTTAACCTTCCAGTGAGAGCTGGGCAGGTCCTGACAGCTCTGATCCTTTTTCTGGGGCAAAGACACTGAAAAAATTAATTTTAACTTCTCTTTAAATGAATTTGCCAGAAGCCTGGAAAATAAATGCAATGGCTGTAGAATATGTGAATAAGAAGCTGCTAAAAGGAGCTTGGGTAGCACTAGGACAGGTTTCTTTTCCCCTTCTCCCTGTGGATCTTCCTTGAGACATCTCACTTTTGTTTTCTCTTAGGATTCTTACCCCTGGGGGCAGTTTTCCTTGCCAAGTGTTTTGTCATTATTTTTAGGCACCTTGCTTTTCTTGTATTCAAACATCCAGGTTTGGAGCCCTCAAATAAAATAAGGAAGCCCAGTGTGAAAGCAAAATCACAGCTGTAAACCCACATGTGGCTGAGTGCTCTAAGCAGCTTTGGAGTCACCCAGACTGTGGCACAGTCCCTTTTGTCAAGTCAAGGACCCTGCAGAGTTGGTTCTCACTGCACCTCCCTAACCATTGAAGGCCTTGGGGTTTTTTTGCTTTCGCAGTGACTTTGCTGTGTTCCTGCTTTCAAGGCCTTGCACTCTCTGAGGCGGGAAGGTGGGTCTGGGAAAGCTCCCCAGGGCACAGAGGAGAAAGGCAAACACTGCTGAGCAGCCCTGTGCAATAATGAGCCATTGTGAGGGCTGGGTGCTAATGCTCAGGGTGGAAGTTGTTCACCTTGAGAGGCTGGAGCTGGGCCAGGGCACGACTCACTGCAGAATCCTGCACTCCTCTCCTGTTCCTTCCTTCCTTGTCTGCTGTGTGCTCTGTGGCAGGGGCTGAGCCTCCCCTGGCTTTGCTCACTGTGTGTCCCAGGCAATGTCACCCTGGGCTGGGGACAGCTGCGCTGTGACTCAGCCAGGCTGGGCTGGGTGCTTGGATGAGCCTCTCCAGTATTTCTCAGGCACTTGGAAAAATGCACTCAGAGTCTGATGTTTGGTTTGGAAGCTCAGTGCCCCTAAGTAGAAGTGACCAAAACAGAGCTGGCTGTGTTTCATGAGATCCTGAGATGTGAAGAGTGTCTTTGTCAGGCTGTAATGAAGGGCTGGGCTTTCTTCTGAGGGGCCTAATTTGCTGTGAGAGCTCTGCTGATGGAGATCCCTGGCATTGCTGTGGCTGGAGTGGAGCAGTTGGGTAGAAAATATGAGGTTTTTGCTTTCCCACCTCCTGTTCCCCCATGGATTTCAACAGTTCTGGACTGGCCACGCTGTGGGACTCTGCAAACCCTGGCTGCTCCTCCTGGGCTGCTTTGGGGCACTCACAAGGGCAGTGGAGCTTCCCAGCAGCTCTGCCACGTGCTGGACCCCAGGGCTGGGTGATCCCCCCTGCACTGCCAGCCCAGCTCTGAGGTGACACTGGGCAGCCCTGGCTTGGGGACAGCACCTGGCCAAGCAGGGTGTGCCCTGTGCCACCCTTCCCTCCCATCCCCATGGCTGTAAGAGCTGAAATGAGAGATGTGGAACTCCAGGAGCTCTCCAAAATGCAGTTTATTGTATCCAAAATGCAGTTTATTGTATCCAAGAGGTTACAGCAGTCCAGGGTGGGTGACAGAGCTGTGCCCACAGCTGTCAGCTCCAGCTGCAGGCAGGCCTGGAGACCCTTTGGTTTTGGTTACAGTGCATTCTAGACTTTTCTTTGCTGAGCATCTTAATACAGTAGAACCAATCTATACCTTAACTATTACCTATAGCCTATCATAACTACTGTCATTACCATATTCATGTCACTGTTCTCCAATCACTAAAAGTTAGTACATTGCAGTTTAAGCTAGAAGTTGTTTTTCAGTTTTTTTGCAGTGAAAAATTCTGAGACTTTTTTTCTACTTGCAACTTTGCTGCCTTGTTTGCCTGAGCTCTCTTTCTGCTTGGTAAAAACATCTTCTTGTTTGGGATGGGTTCATCCTTTGCTCTAAGCCATAAAAACCCCTTCTAACTAACACACACCTTTGTTAGGTTGTGTTAACACACTTTGTTAACACACCCTTTGCCTCCTTGGTTATCCAGTAAGACTGGCTCAGCAATTCTTTTCTTCTATATCAAAATTTGCTTCCATCTCTATTCCTTCTTCAGATTCTCCATTTAAAAATCTTTCTGCTAAGCATCTGTGAGACTTTCTTGTCAGACTTTCATCCTTCCCAACACAAGGCTGCTGCTCTGTCCTCAGCTGGCTCCAAGGTAGAGGGGACAGGAACCTGCCAGCTGTGGGTACCCAGCAGTGGGAAATTGGGGTTTGAAAGGGGAACAAGGTGGGGATGTGCCTGTGAGTCAGCAGTGAGCCAGGGCAGCATGGGGCTCTCCCAGCACACTTCTCTCAGACGTCTCTTCTGGGAAGCAGTGACCTGTGACCTGCAGGTCACCTCCCCAGGAGCCACAGGGAGGGGGGACAGGGCTGCAGGGCTGGGGATGGGGCAGGAGAGCAGGAACCCCCCAGATGTGCAGCACAGGGGCTGTGCCCTTGGTCCCATGTGGAGAGATGGGCTCTTCAGAAGGGATGGGATGTTCTGGGAGCCAGCCTGGGAGCATTCAAACATCTGATTCCTGCAGGGAAGACAACAGGAACATCTCCTTCAGGTTATCTCTCTTTTCTTTTTGGCATTCACATTTTGGGAGCAGATCTTTGCTTACAGGCCTGTGGGGTGTCACCAGGAGGCTGGGAGGGGACAGTCCCCTCAGAGGTGTCCCTGCAGGCTGGCTCTCACAGAAACACTGCAGGGGTCACTGGGGAGGCTGTGGGTCCCTCTCTGGCCTCGTGGGAGGCTGGGTTTGTGTGATAAGGTGATTTTTGCAGTGGGCCTGCTCTCAGATGAGGGCTGGGGCTGGGCACTGGGAAGTGGCACTTGCAGCAGTCGTTGGGTCATCTCAGTGCAGCTCTCCCCAGCACCTGGCAGCTCTGGTGTCCAGTGGGTGCCACACTCTGCTTCTGGCACCTTCTTTTGCCCTGCTGAAAAGCTCAGCCTCCTTCCTGGCTGTGGGAACAGCCTCTGCAAGGATGGGCTCTGCAAGGATGGGCTCCCCTGAGGGGCTGGCTATGCCCTGGGGACAGGGATTGCCCTGGAGAGGGGCTGGCTGTGCCCTGGGGACAGGGATTCCCTTTGAGAGGGGCTGGCTGTGCCCTGGGGACAGGGATTGCCTTTGAGAGGGGCTGGCTGTGCCCTGGGGACAGGGATTGCCCTGAGGGGCTGGCTGTGCCCTGGGGACAGGGATTGCCCTTTGAGAGGGGCTGGCTGTGCCCTGGGGACAGGGATTGCCCTTTGAGAGGGGCTGGCTGTGCCCTGGGGACATGTTCAGGTTCCTGAGGGGGGTCAGGACTGCCTGGCTGCCCAGCCCGTGGCAGCTGGAAGGGATGAGGATGGATAGGGGCAGGATGTGTGAGCTCTCATGGCATTTTGGCCCCGTGTCACCCTCAGGGGTCTCTCCCCATCGTGACCTGCTCCATCCCTGGCTCTGTGTGCCCTGAGCCTCTCCTGGCTCTGTCCCTGCTGCTGGTGGCCCAGGGGGGTTTGTGGCCACTCTCAGCTGGGCTCCTGTCGCCCTGGGCTGGGCAGACACATCCATTGTGCTGCTGTGATGGGCTGGGAGGTCGGAGGAAGCTCTTGAGCTGCTGTTTGTTGCCCACAAATCATCTGCAATGAACACTAATGTGTTTAGTGCTGCTGAGAGCTGAGAGGAGCCCACGGGGCCAGGCTGCCACTGCCTTTGCTGCAGGAAGAGCTCTCTGCTGAAGCCTTGAGCTGCAGCCTCCTGCTATTGCTCATCTTGAGGGTTTCTGAGTAATGTTCTGACCCATAAGGTCACAGATTTGCATTTGGATCTGACACATTACAAAACGAAAGTATGTTCTAATACCTGTGAGTTCCTTAATTTATTATAAACAAGAGAGAAAATTCCAACCTTCAGGAAGTGTCACAAAAAAAGATACTGCTGTTCATCCTGTCTAATTGTGTGTAATAAATCACTGCACACAGTTGGAACCCTGGGCAGTGTGGCTGTTTGCAGGCAGAGCTAAGCAGGAGCTGCAGAGCCTGCTGTGGGTTCCAGCAGAAGGGTGTTTGTTTTTCAGCCTCTGCAAGGTGAGAACTGTAGGGTTTGGAGATCCTGAGTGAACATGGACCCGGTTCTAGAGGGGCACTTGGCATCCTGGAAAGGCTGAATGTAGAATGGCATTAGAATGAATTGTAAAATGGGATTGTCCCCTGTGGGGGTTTTGTTCCTTCTGGTGGCTGTGATAGCCCCAGCACAGACATGAGCCAGGATTTTGGAGGTGAAGGTGGCGCCTTTACATCTCAGGAATGCCTGAGTGTGTACCTGGGATCACAGAGTCCCAGAAGAGCCAAGGCAGGGGCACCTGGAGCAGGTGGCACAGGAAGGTGTCCAGGTGTCTCCAAAGAGGGACACCCCACACCCTCCCTGGGCAGCTGTTCCAGGGCTCTGCCACCCTCGTGGAGAAATGTTCTTCCTCATGTTGGGTGGAACTCCTGGTGTTTCAGTTTATGGCCATTACAGCTCCTCTGTTTTTTATGTTTGCCAGCTGATATGTTAAAAACTCCTGGCAGTGCACTGAGACCCTGCCTGGGCCATCTTTCCTTTTGGGATTTTAAATCCTGATTTGAGCATTGCAATAGGTGGCACAGGGTGCCCAGAGCAGCTGTGGCTGCCCCTGCATCCCTGGCAGTGCCCAAGTGTTGGACAGGGCTTGGAACAACCTGGGACAGTGGGAGGTGTCCCTGCCATGGCAGGGGGTGGGATGGGATGAGCTTTAAGGTCCTTTCCAACCCAAACCAGTCTGGGTTTCTGGGACTGGATGTGGCACTTGGTGACATGATCTAGTTGAGGTGTTAGAACATGGGTTGGACTTGATGATCTTAAAGGTCTCTTCCAACCTAGAATTTCTGTGATTCAGTGTGGACCCACATTTCTGCATCCCACAAGATTTGGGGTGTGGGAGTTTGTCTGCATTTTCCCCATTCCCCACTCCCTGCAGGACACACACACCTCATGGGATGTGTACAAGCTGTCAGCAGGGAATGTTTGCTGCCTGCTGGGAATGGGCAGCCTCAGAGGGAGCTGTGTGGAGCTGTGAGTGTGCTCCAGGGCTGCATTCACACCCTTCCCTGCTCCGGAAATATCCTGCTGAGAGGAAACTGCAGGTCAGGGGTTTAATGCATTGTTACAAGTGTTTGATTCCAGCCCAACACATTCAGACCAAATCGACTTAAAACCAAACAGCTCAGTAAGTTTTTCCTTTGAAAAGCACTGCCAAGTTTGATCTTTTCTTTTTCCTCTAGAAGTTTTCATCTGCAGACAGAGGAGTTTGTCTTGGGAAACAGAAAAACCTTCCAGCAGCAAATCCTTGTGCTGCTGTGGTGAGCACTCGTTCAGAGCTGAGCAAATTGATGCTGTGACTGTGCCTGGGCTGGCTTTGCCTTGGACATGCCCATCCTGCATGGGAGAGCCTCTGGACAAGTGCCAGTGAAATGCCACTGTCCCTCACCTTGGCCATCAGAGAATCCCACACTGGTTTGGCTTGGGAGGGACTTTAAAGATCATTTTGTCCCAGCCCTGCCATGGCCAGGGATGGCACTCGCTGGACAGGCTTGGACACTGCCAGGGATCCAGGGGCAGCTGCTCTGGCAGCCTGGCTCTGTGTGGGCACATCCCTGCTCCTGTTCCCACCCTCAGCTGTGCCCAGGGGATGCTTTGGACAAATGGATCACAGAATGCTGTAGCCTGTGTACTGTGCCTCTCTCCACCCATGGCCCAGCTCATTACACAGCAGCGTTCCTGTCTCAAGGTGTTCCCTGCTCACTGGGCGCCCTTTGGGATGTGGCATTGGCCCAAAGGGAGGAGCCAGGGAGAGCCCAGGTTCTGTCCCCAAACAGCAAATCTGAATGCTGGGAAAAGCAATTTACTGATGGCACCAAGGACGAGCCTCAGGGACACTCTGGCAGATTTTAAACTCCTGGGTAATTTGGAGCTGGCTGTTCTGGACATATCATCAGCAGAGTTTGCAAGGAGCATTTTGGGCACTATCTTAGCAGACCTAGAGAGCACTTGGGCAGATGGTTTGGTGACAGGGAGAGGGCAAAAGGGCAGGGCTGGGGGTGACATCAAAGCTATGTGCCCAAGTGTACAGCTGAGGGGAATTTGTTCAGTGAGAAGGGAGTGGAGATGAGCCTTTGTGTGGGAAATGGGCTGTGTGCTCTGCTGGAATTGTATCTCAGTTTCCTCTCATTCACAAGAGGACAGGAGAAGGTGCTTGTCAGGTTTGTGGCTGTAATTTGTGTGATGGGTTTGTCCTGCACAGGGGAAGGATCCCCTGGGCTGTGAGGGAGGCACTGCAGGCAGGGCTGGGATCAGTCCCAGGGCAGAGGCAGCCTGGAGACTCCTGGCTCTCACCCCTTTTGAATATTGTGAGAGAACAGAACTGGGCACCTCTGTTCCCATCCTGTTCAGGGAAAGGGGGACTCCCTTTGCTCCATTCTGCTGCTGGTGGCCAGGAGATGTTGCCCAATGAAAAATCCTTTCCTGCCCTCTGGCACTGCCTTTGTTTTCTCCATGGCTCCTTTCTGGGATGCTGGAGAGATTCCCCAAGGCTTGAGTCACCCCTGAGAGCTGGACACTGAGTCCCTGTGCCATGCCACACCCACAGCAGCAGCTTAACTCATTCCTGAACTGAGCTTTCCATTTCCCCCTCCAAAGGCCCTCAGGTCCCAGCCCCTGCATTTGTCTGGGTGGTGCTGAGCAGTCCCAGCTGCAGCTGCAGGGAGACAAATTCAGAGCAATGCTAGCCTGTGGAGAAGCCCCTCTGGGGGATGCTGTGACATGAGCCCATGTGCAGATGGCCCCAGATGCTGAGGTGTTCCAGAAGTGCCCAACCCAGCATCCCATGGCAGCCCCAGTGCAATGTCCCCCTGGCCCTGCTGTCTCCTGGGATGTCCCTGGAGCTGGGACACCCAAGGCAGTGGCTCTGGAGCTGGGACACCCATGGCAGTGGCTCTGGAGCTGGGCCCAGGCTGCTGCTCTGTGCAGACAGACCCTGGGCTTCACCTCTTGGCCTGGGGGCTTTCCCTGGGTCAGATGTTGGGTGACACCAGTGGCAGAAACCCCAGGCTGGCACAACCCAGAGGCTGGGCACTGCCAGCTCCTGGGCACTGCCAGCTCCCAGCTCAGGGCTCTTCAGCAGAGCAGGGAGTGCTCCTGTCCCAGCTGGAGGAGCTCATAAACAGGGACACTCTGCTCTCCTGGTTTTGTGCATCTTCACACAGCTCAGCCTGACCCTGAGTGTTGAGATAACCAAAAATCATTCGTTTTCTCCCCCCACTTTAATTTTGGGGTCATTTCCCAGCAGTTGGCAAAAAGAAGAGTAGATATGGTGCATTTACAGTGCTAGAGAGATATTAAAAAGGCCCAGACAGCACGGGGTGAGGATTCCAGAGGGCCCTGGGCTGTTTGCACTGAGGCTGGAGATCTCTGCCCATGGGGCTGTGCCAGGGAAGAGGCAGGGAAAGCTCTGGGGAAGCTCTGGGGCTGTGCTGGCCCTGGGTGGATGAGCTTGGTGCTGCTGGGGCCACTCAGCTCAGAGATGAAAGGATGTCTGCAGAGCAGGAAGGTGCTGGCCCTGCTCTCTGCTGTGTTTGCAGTGGGAGCTCCGTGCCTGGCTCCTCTCAGGGGTTCCTGGGAGGGCTTTTACCTGATGAACCACCTAAACACAGCTACCTGGCCTGGAAAACAGCCCTGTGTCCTCACTGGCTGCTCCACAGGGGGTGGAAAAGGTTCTCCAGGTTGATTTTCCTCCTGGAGGTTTAACAGAGAACCCCAGAATAGCAGAATGGTTTGAGTTGGACCTTAGAGCCCATCTTGTTCCAGCCCTGCCATGGCCAGGATGCCTCTCCCTGGGTCAGGTTGTTTGGGGTCCTGTCCAGCCTGGCCTTGGACACTTCCAGGGATGTGGCATCCACACCCTCTGGGCATCCCCCAGGCCGTGCCACCATCTGTGCTCCCAAAAACAAGACCCAGAGCATGAGATGCATGGAGAGGCTGCTGAGACTGCAGGGACTGCTGTGTCCTGCCAGTGTTATCTCCATGCACATCCTCTCCTGCAGCACCCCTGGCACCTTTTGGGCATCCCAGCTCTAGCAGGGCCCCTGCTGTTAGTGCCAGGGTTTGGTTTTTGGGCCTCACCAGTGTGCCCAGCAGTCCAAAATGCACAGGAAGAGCCCTGGTCCCCCCCACTCCCCCAGCAGGGAGCAAACAGAACTTTCTCAGCAGCCCTTGGTTGGTGGAGCATGAAGTCAGCAGGCAGCAGTGCCCTGTTTTGTGCACAGGATATTCCCAGGGCTGGCTGTTTCTCCCTGGGAAGGTTTGCTCTGTGATTTGGAGCCATTGTCGTCTGGAGCAGTTTCCGAGGTACTTCCCCTCTGGGATCTCTGCTGCCCTTGGCCAGGACCCAACCCTGAGCCTTGGAGGGCAGGGCTGGGCTGGGAGCCTGTCCCCAAAGCACCCTGCCACCAGCCTGGGGACAGAGCCTGGGGAAGGAGCACCAGAGCATCCCTGCATCTGTGGGAGGAATTGTCCAGAGCAGCTGGGGCTGCCCCTGGATCCCTGGCAGTGCCCAAGGCCAGGATGGGCAGGGCCGGGAGCAGCCTGGGACAGTGGGAGGTGTCCCTGCCATGGCACAGGGGTGGCACTGGATGGCCTTTAGGGCCCCTTGCACCTCAAATCAATCTGTGAATGTGTGACATGTCCCCTCCCTCCCAGCCTGGGAATGTGTCACTCACTCAGCCAGGACAGACAGTGGTGAGAGAACAGCCCTGGGCTCTGCTGGGCACTGAGCTCAGGGCACCAGAGGTGTCAGACTGAGTCTGGCTCCTCATTCCTCTGCTGTCTCAGCTTTGCAGTGTCACACAGAGCCCCAGTGTGTGCTGGGCCTGCACAGAGGGGTGTCTGCAGTCAGGGGCTCAGTTTGTAGGGTCTGGGGGCTCCTCCTGTGATGCTGCCATTTTCTGAGAGCTCCTTGTGTGCTGTCTGCTGGGCAAGGCAGGAGCTCTGCATGGCCAGACCTGTCCCTGGCTGCTGTGGGGTTGGGTCTCAGCCTGGGGGGAGCTGTTCCCATGGAGCAGGAGGAACTTTTCCTGCAGAGCATCCTTGGCTGTGGCAGGGCCTGGCTGGGGCTGGTGCTGGCTTGGGCCATTCTCTGCTGTACCTGCTGTGTTCTGCTGCTCTCCCTTGGGCAGTGTGGGGTGCTGGGACTGCCCTGAGCACACAGCACCTGCAATAACATGTTTGTCACTGTGAGAAGGCAGGCAGAAAGCCACTGGCAGCCACTCCAGTCGCTGCCTTTATCTGGTGGCAAAGGCCCCCTTCACACCATCTGCATCCTCCTTTCCCAGCCCTGGAGATCAAACCCTGTTTTCTCTCTGTAAATATTGGCAGGCCAGCAGCAGCCTCCCTGAAGGAAAACAATCAGGGGAGGCCGTTCCCAGCTCGCAGGGCAGCGTGTGCAGACACAGCTCCCTGAGCCCTCCCCAGCCTCCCCTGGGTGGGCAGCTCAGCACCCAGCCTGGACCAGGCTCCAGGAACACGAGTTTTATCCCAAATAACACCCAACCCTTCACCTGGCTGCATCCCAAAGGGATTTGCCTGGGTTTGGAGGCAGCTGTGGGTGCTCAGCCCATGCAGGTTGGGCTTTCCTCAGTCCAGGTGAAAGTTTTTGGGAGAGCAGGTTAATGGGAGAGGGAAAACCAGAGCTCTCTCCTTGGGGAATGCACATTGGAGAGGTTAAATATCACTGTGGTGCATTTATGTTGGATAAATGCAATTTTGGCTGTTCATGTCCCTCCTCAGTCTTGCCCACAATACCTGGCACACACTTTGGGCTGGCTGCCCTTCCCTGAGCTCTGGAGCAGAGGGAATTGTGCTCTCCTGGCTGTGCCACTCCTGGGTGGCTGAGGTTGGGGAGCCTGCAGCAGTTCAGGGGGAGCAGAAGGAGCAGGGGACACTTTGCTCTCAGCAGCCTGCAGGAGCTGAGCGTGGCTGAGTGCTAAATTCAATCAAAGAGATGGGCTGTAATTGAATCAGGGAGGGGCTCAGGGCTGGGCTAGGTGAGCTCTGTGTCTGTCACAGCCAGGGCACAGAGATGTCCTTGGAGCTGCTTTGAGCCTGGCTGCAGGGGAGCCACAGGAGCTTGGCAGGCTGGGAGTGTGCAGCAATTCCAGCATCAGGGTGGGCTCCTCACAGCTCCTCGCAGCTTTGGGGTTCTGCTGAGCTCCTGCTTTGTTCTCTTCTCATCACAGGTGTGGGGCAGGGAAGTGCCAGCCTGGATTCCATCCCAGTAAAGGGTGCCCATCCTCCCCTCTAAAGTGGGAATGATTCCTAGGGATGAGTGGGTGTCACAGTGGTGCAGCCTGGTGACCTGCTGGTGTGAGACTGGGACAGACTGGGACATCCAGGATGGGAAAAACTCACCGTGACACTCCAGGGATGCTCTGAGCATCACTGCCACCCAGGATCTGGGGGCAAGGGGGAGCCCCACCACTTCCCGTCCCTGAATCCCAAACCTCTGCTTATTCTGATTGTGCTCAGGAAGCCTGAGAAGGAATTTTCAGTGTTAAAACCTGTAGGAATAAGTGTGAGGATGTCCAGGCATAAGAAAGCTCAAACTTTCTCCTTCATGGAAGTCTCCTTGCAGGGGCAAAGGACTGAGCCAGAGCCCTCTTTCCCAGGAGGTGATGTGGGAGCTTGGTTTATTTACCACTTCAGGGGATTTTGGATGGAACATGAATGAATTCCCATCCAATGCAAACACTGATTTAAATGGTGTGACTAAAGAGCATTTCCCCTTCTGGCTGTGTTATGTCTCTGGAGTCACAAAGCTGCAGGTTCTCTCTGACCTTTCTGGGAAAAACCAGCTACTGGGGACCTGCCCTTCTGGAAGGAAATTCTGGGGGAAAGAAAAGGTCTTTTTTATGGCCCTCAGTGAACGACTCTTTTTCCTTTACTTGCAGTCTGCCCTAAAGTTGTGCTTTGATTTTTTTTTCTTTTCCCCTCTGGCCACTTAAGGAGATGATCCAACCTTGGGCATTTCTGGACCCTTTATAAAGTGAAACGTGCAAAATCCCAGCAGGCAGCAGATGTTATAATGCTTAATTTTTAGCATGAGAGATAAGCAGTTGAAGGGCTGGGACACAGCTGCTGAGGGGACTTGGTCAGAAAGTTCCTTAAGTCAGTGAGATTTGACCCAAAGAAAACCTGTCCAGGAGGACCAGAAGGTGTGTGCAGGGAAGGGCACAAGAGGAGGTGGGCTCAGCTGGGATGACTTCACATCATTTCTCTTAATTCCTTCCTTGCTGCATGTTGCTAACAGACAGTGTGTGACCAGAGCTGGAGCTTCATCCCCACATTCATCCTGGTGAGGAACAGGACAGGGAGGCTGGAGTTTACCCCCAGATTCATCCTGGTGTTCAGTGAGGAGCAGGATGGGGAGGCTGCTGTGAAGTTTATCCCTAAATTCTGGTCCTGGTGTTCAGTGAGGAGCAGGATAGGGAAGCTGCTCTGGAGTTTATCCCCAAATTCATCCTGATGTAAAGTGAGGAACAGGACAGGGAGGCTGGAGTTTATCCCCAAATTCATCCTGGTGTTGAGGAACAGGATGGGGAGGCTGCTGTGGAGTTTATCCCCAGATTCATCCCGATGTTAAGTGAGGAACAGGACAGGGAGGCTGGGGTTTATCCCCAAATTCACCCTGGTGTTCAGTGAGGAGCAGGATGGGGAGGCTGCTCTGGAGTTTATCCCCAGATTAATCCTGGTGTTCACTGAGGAGCAGAATGGGGAGGAAATCCCCATTCTGGGGTTTATCCCCAAATTCATCCTGATGTTAAACGAGGAATAGGATGGGGGCTGCTCTGAAGTTTATCCCCAGATTTATCCTGGTGTTCAGTGAGCAGCAGGACAGTGAGGCTGCTCTGGAGCTTCCCTGAGCTCTTCCTCCCGGCCCCACCCAGCCCAAAGGCTCTCATTCTCACCAGTTCATGCTCTGGTGCCTCATTAATGTTTGCATATGGCAAAGAGCAATTTCCACCCTCGGTTTCCCCTGCAGTGGCACAGGGTGCAGGACTGCCTGTGCTCTGCCTGTGCTGCTCCCCTCCCCATGGAAGCTCCCCTGCAGCACTCTCCTTGTCCCTGGAGGGAGCTGATCTCCAGTGCCTTTGCCTCTCCTGTGCCCAGGGTGCAGGACAGGGCTGAGGGCTGTCCCCTGCTCTGCTGTGCTGTGTGGGGACAGAGGAGTTTGCAGGGCCTGTGACACACAGCTAATGACCTTCTCCCTGCCTGTGTTTCCTTTACGTCAGAAGTCGGAGTGCTTATTAAGTTTGGAGGCTTACTCCCAGGAGCAGAAGAAGAGGATCTGCTGGTGTCTGGCTGAGAACATCACCAAGCAGCAACATCCGGCAGCGGCTCCTACGGAGAGCAAGGTAAGAGAGCCACGGGAGCTGGGGATTCCTGCCTGGAGCACGGCGGGCTCTGCCTCTGGGGGGCTTTGTCAGGGATGCTCCTGCCAGGAGGGTGTGCAGGAGGCTCTTTGTTTGCCAGGTGAGCAGGGAGTTTGTGTTCAGGCACTGCTGTGTCTGCAGCTTCCTGCCCTGCCTGGGGAGCAGTGGCTGCATTTGCATCTGCTGGCTGGAGCTGAGGCAGGCTGGACTGACACCTCCCAGCATCTGCATTTGGATATTTGGACAGCTGAGGCTCCACAACCCCGTGGCCAGCCTGCTCTGAGAGCCTGCCTCTGGGGCAGGATGGAGAGCAGAGGGAGAGGTTCAAGCTAGGATCTCTGGGTGCTGATTAAAAGGCTGAGGTGATGATGGGAGTAGTGGGGCAGAGATTTGCCCCTTCTGTGCCCTTGGGTGGGCTCAGGTGTTTGATTCTGACCCCACAGATGTGCTCAAAGCACAGAGGGCTTGTTTGGGCAGTGCTGTTTTTCATGCCCAGCAAGGCAGCCCCAGCACTTTCCCCACACTGAGGAGCTCCAGCCTGGCCCGGGAGCGCTGTCTCAGCAGCTCTGGCGCAGAAATGTGTGTGAGCAGGGCTCTGAGGCTCTGCCTGCCCTCTGTGGGTGCAGTGAACACCCTAAACCACTTCCTCTGGGGCTGCCCCACGGAGCTGTGTGGGACAGTGGCACTCTCTGCTGGGTCCTGTTGTGTCCTGGGGGCTGGGTTTGGATTGCTGGAGAGTGGCACTGCTGTGGGAGAGGAGAAACCCCTGGAGGGTGACACTGCCCTGAGAGAGGAGAAACCCCTGTGTGGGGTGTTTGAGGAGCTTTAAGTGCTGCAGATGGGGATTTTGGGGGTAAAACGCCCGGATCCCTCCCTTGGCTTGGGCAGGGTGGTGGAGCAGCTTCTGGCCCATGTTCCTGCCCCGTGTGGGTGCCAGTCCCCATGTGGGTGGGTGCCTGTCCCCTTGTGGGCCCTGTCCCCATGTGTGTGCCTGTCCCTGTGTGGGTGGCTGTCCCTGTGGGGGTCCCTGTCCCCATGTGGGTGGCAGTTCCCTTGTGGGCCCTGTCTCTGTGTGGGTGGGTGGCTGTCCCCGAGTGGATGCCTGTCCCCTGCTGGCCCAGGGCGGGTGCCTGTCCTTGTGTTGGTGGCTGTCCCCGTGTGGGCCCTGTCACCGTGTGGAGGCTGTCCCCGTGTGGGTATCACCGTGTTGGTGGCCGTCCCCTGCCGGGGGGGCGGGTGGCTGTCCCCGTGTGGGTGCCTGTCCCCTGCCGGCCCAGGGCGGTGGCTGTCCCCCTGTGGGTCCCTGTCCCCGTGTTGGTGCTGTCCCCGTGTGGGTGCCTGTCCCCTGCAGGCCCAGGGCGGGTGGCTGTCCCCGTGTGGGTGGGTGCCTGTCCCCTCCCCGTGTTGGTGTCTGTCCCCTGCAGGCCCAGGGCGGGTCTCTGTCCCCGTGTGGGTCCCTGTCCCCTCAGGCCCAGGCCGGTGGCTCCTCCCGCAGCCGCGGCCCGGCCCAGCCCGGCCTGCGCTGCCCGGCCCCGCTCCCAGCGCTGTGGCTGCGGCTCCGCAGGCTCCCAAAGTGGGTCAGCACAAACAGCTCCGCAGGAGACACAGCCTCCGGATTCCTTTTGCTGCACGTTTCAGGCGGACTAAAATAGCAACAGCAGCGTACAAAGCCTGAGAACCTCGTTACCAGCCCAAGCTCCCGTTCTGCGGGCGGCCCCGGGCCACTGATGCACACATGTGACAGCTCGGCCACCTCTGCTGGCCCTGGGCACCCGGCTGGCACTACCCGGGCACGGAGCACTGCTGGAACCCACTGATTGCAGCTCTGTGCTGGGCTGGCTGTGATCCTGCCACGGGCTGGGGACCATCCAGGGTGGAGCTGTGCAGGGACATTTCCAATCTGAGTGTCTCAAAGGGACATCTCGATGGGACTCTGTCATGGCAGGAGTTCTGGGCTCTGGGGCTTTCAGGGCATGGGGCTGTTTGTCCTCCCCAGCTCATGACAGGCGTGGGGCTGCAGCCTCTGCTCTCAGCTCTAGAAGGAGCCTGGCCACAGGACAGGTGAAAAAGTGCTCCAGAGGACATCGCATCTCTTTCAAAAGCTTTTCTGTGCCTCAGTAGCCAAGAGGGTGTACTTTGGGTGCTGTGGAGAGCCATCATGGGCCCTCCAAAGTCGTGACAAAGGGGGGTTTGTCTTGGCTTGCCAAAGCTGATGGAAATCCCACTGCTGGGGTGTGGGGCCAGGAGGAAGAAAAGGAGTGTGACAGCAACTACCAGGCACTGTAAATTGAGTTTATAGCATCATTTCCATCCCAGCAAGGTGTGAAGAGCCCAGGATGCAATTTTAAAGCAAACCTGGTGTAAAATGAAAAAAGGAGCAGTGAAATGCAGGAAGGAGATCCTGAGGAGACAGGGAGGGTGCTTGGGGCAGGGTGGGCACACGGGGCTGGGCAGGAGCCTGACCTGGGAGAGCTGCAGCTGGGGCTGTGTCCAGACCTCTCTGGGGATGCCAGAGCAGTGTGAGGCAGGAGCTGGGAAAATCAGCTGCTTCTTGCAAGGGAGAACTGATCCATTAGCTTGGCTTACCAGTGATTTGATACTATGGTTATTTAGGGAAAAAACCCAGTGTCTGTGCTCTGTGAACAGACAAATTAAGCTGGAAATATCAGCCTGGCCATGAATCTGATTTGCAAAGCCTTCAAAACTGTTGCAGCTCAGCAAGAGGCAGCTCATTTTGCTGTGGCCACAGTCTGGCCAAGGGGATGTGGGCTTTGCTGTTGGGTGGGGATGAAGGGCCAGCACAGCCTTGGTGCCAGCAGAGCTGTGCCATGTGCCAGCCGTGTGCTGGAGCCAGGAAAAAGGACACTGTCCGAGCACAGAGCAGCTCCTCAGGAGCCTCCATGGCTACAACCTTCAAGCTGTGCAGATATCAGGCAGATTTGGGGCTTTGGGTGGTGCCTTCTATTTTTCAAGGCCCCCCTGAGCTCTCCTGGGCAGGGCAGCACTAAGGGCGGGAAGGTGGCTCAGGGCCAGGCTCTGCAGAGCTGTCAGTGCCTCTGGCGGTGCCCCTGGCAGTGTCCCCAGGGAGGATGGTGTCAGGCCAGGAGGATGAGCCCTGCAGGGGCTGTGTTGGCACTGCTGCTCTCAGAGCTGCTTTTGGAGCAAAGCTGTTGGATTCTGCTGGGGGACTTGAGCAAATGCAGCATCTTCTTCTGGAGATGGAGGAAGAGACATCCATGAGGGATGCAGCTGTGATAGCCCAGCCCTGCTCCCAGTGGGCTTTTCCTGCCAGAGTCAGGGCGGGAGGAGCTCTGGGGACAGCGAGGCTGTTGTTGTGGTCCAGCTGTCTGTCCCCAGTGTCAGATGTCAGTGTCAGGGATGTGCTGCAAATGGGGCTCTGCTGCCACTGTAAGACTTGGCTGAACTCCGCTGAGCTGCAAACCCACCCAGGCACCTGCAGCAGCTCAGGAATTACCCTGTGGGTATTTTCTGCACCTGCAGAGCCTTCCCCCTCTCATCCTTGTGCCCAGGTCTGCTCTGGGATGCTGCCCCTGCCCTGTGACTGTGCTGAGCAAGTCCCTCTAAAACACATCCCCATCTTGGAGCAAACCTTCCCCTCTGGGGCTGTGAGGAGCCTGGAGGCTGGCTGGGGCTGCCAGGAACCACAGCCTCGGCAATGTGATTAGAGAGGAGCAGCTTTGTGCTTTGACTGAGCCAACCCCAGCTCCGGTGCTGACCATCAGTGCTGGGCTCCCCTCACATTGCTGCACCAGCGGGGCAAATTCAGCCTGGCTGAAGGGAGAGAGGGCAAATGCAGAGAGCAGGGACAGGGCAGGCACTGGGCTGGGACTGCTCCAGCTGCTGTGGCTGCCAGGGAAAAGCTCCACACACAGCACAACCCCCTCTGTGTGTGATGGAAAAGCTCCACACACGGCACAACCCCTGTGTGTGACAGACCTGCTGCCACCGTCTGATTCTCACTGCTTGTTTCTTTGTGTCTTCCACACTCAGAACGGCTGATTACTCTTCCCTTCTGGCTCCGTGACCTGAGATTACCTCGGAGATGATGGCTGGCTGTATCTGAGAGATGCAGATTATCCTTAAGCTAAATAATTACGGACACTCGGTGGCGTGGACTTTGGGAGTCCAGGACGGGTGCTCCCCTTGTTTCCCGAGGGCGGTGGTGGATGCTCAGCGCTTTCCCAGCCCTGCTGGGAGCAGCGTGGATGACCCGGCCCCTTCTGGCAGCGCTGGCTCCGGTGCTGGGAATGAGCGGCGGGGGGACCGGCCCCTTCCTGGCCGTGCCTTGCTCAGGAAGGGCAGGGCTGTTTCTCTCACTTATTTACAACGTGCTTGACAAGTGCGAGTAAATGAGCTGTCGGCAAAAGCAAACAGTGTGTGATGGAGGGCTGATTGAAACCAGGGCTGGGAGGGCACCTGCAGCTGCTTCAGTGGGGGTCACCCCTCTCCTGTCCCACCCCCTGCCTCCTCCTCCTCATCCCGAGCACCCCAGGCACCCACCTTGCTGTCCCCCCACAATCCCTGCTCCTTGGCACCCCCTGTCCCAGTAAATCCCTTCTCCTTGCACTGGGGCATCTCCTGGCCCTCAGTGCACAGTCCAGCACCAGGCTCTGGGGTGGCTGTGACAAACATTTGGGCACAAGGCTGTGGACAGCCCCGTTCCTCCCTGTGTCTCTGAGCAGTTTAACCAGAGTGTGATCAGCTCTTTGATGGGGAAGGAGGGGAGGATTTGGTACCTTCTGATTTTGTTTCTGGCCAAAGTCTTGCCATTTTGGGCTGGAAACCTGCTGCCCCATGGGTGCCATCTGCTCCAGAGGGTTCTGCTCATCTGCTGCTGTGGGGCAGGACATGGCTAAGGGTGCAGGAAGCCTGGAGCTTCACCAGAGCCTTTCCTGCCACACACCAACACGAGAGGCTGGCCAAGGCTGAGCACAGCACAGCAGCATCTGGAGGGCCAACCTGAACCTGGCCATACCCTCCAAGCCCCTAACTGTGCTGTCAGGAGGCTCAAAGAAGGGAGAAACCTTGAGGGTGATTCTGCCCCAGTGAGGGATAAAGCATCAGCTGGCAGCACATGCAGCCAGGTCACAAAACCAAAACAAAGTCGTGTTCCACTGTTCCACCAGCAGCTCTCATCCTGGACTGGGGAAACTCATTGCTGAGGACAGCCAAAGGCTCCATGGATCTGTGAGGCTGTGGGACCAGAGATGCTCTTCCTCTCTGAGTCAGGCTCCAGTGCAGCTCTGTCCACTTAAAATCTGGAGGAAGCTGTCCCTCCTTGAACAGTCATGGAGCTACAGACTGGTTTGGGTTGGAAGGAACCTTTAAAATCGTCCCGTTCTACCCCTCTGCCAGGGACAGAGACACCTTCCACTATCCCAGGTTACTCCCAGCCCCAGTATCCAGCCTGGCCTTGGGCACTGCCAGGGATCCAGGGGCAGCCACAGCTGTGCCTGGGCCTGCCCACCTCTATAGTAAAGAATTTTTTCCTAATATCTGACCTAACCCTGCCATCCTTCAGCTTAAGGCCATTCCCTTTGTCCTGTCACTTCAGGCCCTTGTCCAAAGTCCCTCTCCAGCTCTCCTGGAACCCCTTTAAACACAGGAAGGGGCTCTAAGTTCTCCCCTGAACCTTCTCTTCTCCAGGCTGAGCAGCTGCACATCAGTTGGCTTCCAGCCTCCATAGCAAGGACACGTCCCAAGGCCCCAGGGAGCTGGGCTGTGCCTGTGGGTTGGATGGGATGCTGGGCTGGGTGCTGATCTGTTTGTCACCTCCCCTGAGCCCTGGGTCACTGCACCCTGTCTCCCCTGGCCTCGCTGCCAGCCCTGGTGGCATTCTGGTGGCACTGAGGGACTCCCAGTGTCCGAGGCAGGGGCAGGAGGAGGGGAGCAGAGGGGCCCAGAGCCACAGCTCCCCTGGGATCGTTCCTTTGCTTGGCTGTGCTCCTGAGCCATGAGCAGGGCAGAGCTGTCCCCTCTCCCAGAGGTTTCTGGAGCAGATCTCTCCCTGCCAGCCCTCACCCCCTCACCCCTAGCAGCAGCACAAGGCTGGAGGGAGCCGGGCAGGAGCAGCTGCCAGCGCTTCCATCATGGCCAGAGGCAGTGTTAAACCCTGAAGGGCTGCTCCTGGCCATCCCCAGAAGGGCTGGGAAGGGGGAAGTGCTGGCAGCAGCGGCGCCTGAGCAGGGTGAGATCATCTGCAAGGGTGGGCAGAGCTGAGTGCTCTGAGCCAGCGCTGCTGTGATTTAATGGAGGTGCTGCAAGTGCTTCTTGCAGCCTGCCAGGCTGGAGCCCTGTTCTTCTGTGCCCAAACATCTCCTGCCTGTGCCCAAACCCCTCCTGCCTCGGGTGGCTGGTCCATCTCTTCCCCCCCAGCATGGCAGAGTACTGTGAGTGTGTGACTGCGCAGCCTCTGAAGCCAAGTTGAAATAACTTCATGCAAAAGTTATCCAAACCCTGATATCTCTGCAGAGTTAAAGGATTTATTCAAAATTCCAGGGGGCTTTGGGTGGTGATGCCCAGAGTGGTGTGGGACTGGTAGGCACAGCTTCATCCTGTCCCTGTGGCACCCTGGCCCTCCACCAGGCTTGGTGTCCTGCCCTGAACGAGCACCTTCCCATGCAGCAGCAGGGCAAGGCCTGCCAGCAGCATTGCAGGAGGGCTGTGTGTGCCTTTGGAGCCACCAGTGTAGGGTTTGGGACCATTTGGGATTCCTCCCTCCTGTGTGTGGCTCTGGCCATGGTCCTGTTGGAGGCAGTCACAGCAAAGCGGCTCTGCCAGGTCCTCTCCTCCTGGTGGACGTTTCCTTCCAGTGGTCTCTGCTAGCACAGGAACAGCTTCCAGCCCCAGCCTCGTGGTCCTGTGTACGTGGTGTTGGGGTGAGTCCTTCCCAGTGGATCTGCTATGGCTGAATGCACCAGGCTCTGGTTGTCACTCCCCCTCATCCTGCCCAGGGGACAGAGCTCTGCCCTGCCCACAGAGCTGCAGATTCCCCAGCTGAGCAGCACCGAAGGGAAAGGATTCTGTGGGCTGATGGCAGTGACAGGATCTGCTCCTTCCTCCCCCTTCCCCACCACTCAGGATTTTTACTGCCAGGGATATTTATGACCCAGACATCATCTCACAGCTCTGGGTCCCCCGGCACCTGCCCTGCAGTGATGAGGCTGCAGGCAGCAGCTGGAGCCTGCTCAGGAGCTGTTTCCCCCTCACAATGGGCACAGAGCAGTGGGTGTGGGCAGGCTGGGCTGGTGGCTGTGTCATTTCTCACTGAGAAGCCCTGGGGACTGGGGTGCTCAAAGTCTCAGGGACATCCAGACCCCCCAGTGTGGTGACATCCTGTGTCCCACACACCTGCAGCCAGCCAGGTGGCCTCAGAGAGGGAACAGGCACAAACCCCCCCCTGGCCCAGCTCCCTTCAGCAGTGCAGGCAGGATGGGAGCTGGGCACAGCTGTGGGGGTGGCTGTGCCAAGTCACTGCTGTCCATGGTGACCACGTGTAGCTGAGCTCAGCTCTGTGTCCAGTGACACCAGGGAGCTTCCACATTTCCTGTGCCACTGCAAAGCTGTGGCTGCCTGTGAGGCAGAGGAGGCAGCACAGTCCTGCTCATCCCAGGAGCATTCATGTGGCTGCAGCTGGCTGAGCAGGGGACGTGTGTGTGCCCAAGGTCCGGCTGGAGCAGAGCTGAGCTCAGGCTGTCACTGCAGCAGCGAGGGGTGGCTGTGGGGCAGATAAAACCAGCCCGTGTCTGGGAGTGGCTGTGCACACAGCCCTCGCTGTGCTCTCACTGGAACCATCAGGACACCTGCCTGTCTCTGTCAGTGAGGTGGAATGCCCAGCCTGGGGTCGGGTTCCCAGCCCGTGTGCATGGGGGTGGCACGAGAGGGACTGGCCTTGTAGGAGCAGAGGGGGGGGCAGATCGTCACACATGGGCTGTGCCCTGGATGGACACCATCCATCATCCACCATCCTGCCTGTTTATTCTCCCTGTACCTGCCCATGTGGATCGAGCTGCTCACACAGGTTGAGATGCCAAGGGCAGAGTTCCCCATTGCAGAGCATCCCCCACTCCCGAGCCGTCACTTTGCCACAGAAACAGTCTGGGAAAAAAACCCCCACGAACAGCGAACTTGCAGCAGAATTTCCCTGGGCAGGAAGCGGTGAGGACCTGCCAGTGAGGGGTGGCTGTGGGGCAGATAAAACCAGCATGTGTCTGGGAGTGGCTGTGCACACAGCCCTCACTCGGCTCTCTGGAACCATTAGAACACTTGACTGTCTCAGTCAGTGAAGTGGGATCCCAGCAGGAGAAATGCCCAGACTTGGATCGGGTCCCCAGCCCGGTGTGCATTGGGGGTGCCACGAGAGGCCCTGGCCTTGCAGGAGCAGAGGGGAGGGGGCAGATGGTCACTGTGGGCTGTCCCCTGGATGGACATCATCCACCATCCACCATCCTGCCTGTTTACTCTCCCTGTCCCTGCCTGTTGGGATCGAGCTGCTCACAGAGGTTGAGATGCCAAGGGCAGAGCTCCCCATTGCAGAGCATCCCCCACTCCCGAGCCGTCACTTTGCCACAGAAACAGTCTGGGAAAAAAACCCCACGATCAGCGAACTTGCAGCAGAATTTCCTTAAGCAGGAAGCACCGGGATCTCTGCTCGGTGTCGCCGGGGGCAGGACAGGGCAGGAGGAGCAGAGGGTGATGCATGGCCCTTCCTCAGGGCACAGCGGCCGTGCGCTGCTGTCAGCAGGTACCAGCACCTCCGGGGACAGCCGGCAGAGCCAGAAATAGCACGGGGGGCACGAGTGAGCCGCGTCTGGGGGAGGCTGGGGCGGTTTCAGCCGCCGCTTGACACGGCCATTAATAACAGCGGGGCAGAGCCGGAGCCAGCAGCAGCAGCCGAGCGCCGCCGCGGGCACATGGGGGCTGCAGCCGGCGGAGGAGCCGCTCGCCCGGCCCGGGGGATGCAGCTCGGGGGCCGCGGTTGGTAGGTGCTACAAGCCCAGGATGCAGCTCAGGGGCCGCGGGTGGTAGGTGTTATAAGCCAAGGATGCAGCTGAGGGCCGGAGCCGGGGCTGGGCAGGACCCGGCTCAGGCTGAGGGAGCCGCACGGGGTGCCAGGAGCGCTGGTGTCCTTGGGGATCCAAGCTCCGCTCCCTGCCCCGCTCTCTCCTGGGGAACTGTGGCTCCTGCACGGCTCATCTGCCACCAGGCTGGGCTTGAGGGTTGGCAAGGGGCATCCAGGGAGAGCGAACGGGCATTTGTACTGCGGGGATGTTTTGAGGTTTCCCCTAAAATTTGGGCTGTGCTCGCCTGTGCCGTCGGCACCAGCTGGCTCTTACTGTGGGATCAGCATTGCAATGTGCCCACAATGTGGATTTTCTGCTCCGGGACTTTTGCAGCCTTTAGATACCGTCTCTGGACTGGCACTGGGGACCAACCAGCAGGTTCAGGCTGGAATTGCAGCCGTGGCATGCTCGGAGTCTCGCTGGGGATGGATGGGCTGGGATGCGGAGCTGGGGCTGCGGGGCAGCTGCGGGTCGGGGCTGGCAGCTCGGGGCGGTGCCGAGCCCCTGGTGGCGGCGTGGGGAGGGTCGGTCTCGAGTTGGGGCTGGCACCGTGAGCAGGTGCTGACACCGAGATGCGGGGTGCGAGCCGAGCCTGCAGCCGAGCTCCTCTCCCCGGGCATGGAGCCGTTGCCCTCGGGTGGGCTCCGCTTCCCGCTGCGCTCCGGGGCCGCAGGGCTGGGGCTGGGCAGAGCCCTGTGAGCAGAGACCCCCGGGAATGCAGGGATGGGGATCGGGATTTGGGCAGGTGTTGGGGAAGATGAAACAGGAAAGTCTTCTAATATGATTGTTTGGCAAAATATTTTGAGAATATGGAAACTATAAGCAAAACTATGAACTGACAGCAAGCTTTGAGATACCTTAATACTGAACAACTGGAAAACAATGGTGTGGCCAGCTGAAGGTAATCCCCTTTCGATGGAACAACACCCTCTGCTTGCAGACAGGCCCAAGGCTCAGAGCAGACCCTACAGCTTGGCAGAAGGGGCCCAAAGAGGAGTTTTTAGGGTTTAAAATGTAACAGAGTATGGTAATGTAATGATTCTTATAGGCTGTGTGTAAATGCTATAGGATTTGTATCTTATACTAGATTGGTTAGTGAGAATCAGAATATTCAACACAGAAGAAGATTTATTGTATTGTAACAGGAAACTTGCTCTATTACGCTTTTGCTCTCTTGCCCTCTCACTCTCTCACCCTCTCATCCTCTCTCCCCCTCTCTTCTCTCATTCCTGCTCTGAGCTGTGTTTGGCAGCTCCCAGCAGGGCCCTGCACCCGGGCCCTTTGCAATAAACCCCAAGTTCCAGACCTGGCTCCAGAGATCTCTCGTCTCCGCCTGTCCCGACGCTCCTACAGGCAGGGATCCCCCCGTGCTTCCCCCCCGAGGGCTTCTCCTGCCAGGCTTCGCGGTACAAACATCCCCCCCCATCTCCCATCTGCGCCTCCACCCTCCCTGCCCTGCCGCAGGCATTGCTGCTCGGGCTCAGACACCCGCGCCCTTTTGCTGTTCCGCTAATTGCCCGGGATCAATTATTCATTGTGCAGTAATGAAGCAGGGCGAGGGTAGAAAACCCGGCTGAGCAGCGAGCCCTGGGCTCTGGCCGGCCTCGCTGGGTGAGGAGCACAGCTCGGGGAATGTTCCTTGTGAGCACTTTCACAATGACTGCCATGAAGACTTTCTCAAGTTTTGGTAGTTCTGCTTTGCATTTCTGGCTTTGCTTTCTTCCCCTCAGCCCCGTGTGTGCTTCAGATGCTGCTCCCTGTAGCTGGGAGCTTCCTTGGTTCTTAGAAGTCACTTTTAAATCCTGACCTGCTCAATGGCCTTTCACAGAAGTTTCCAATTTGGTGGATCTGGGCACAGTTTGTCCCATGCTAAGAACCCAAATTGTAAAATATTTTCCTTCTGCTTTAGGAAAGATCTACTTTGGAAAGATTGGTTTTCCTGGATGATGTGGGTGCTCTTTTTTGCATCAGCTGCAATCCAGCTGGTGTGGAGTTCCAGCACAGGGAACCCACTGCTGTCTGCATCTCTCCCAAAATAACCTTGGTCTCATTCCCATGGAGTTAAAGCTTCTGGGGACAGGTGAGGCATCTCAGAGCAAAGGTCCTTGAAGGGCAGCAGGAGCCAGAGAGGGACACAGGGAGGATGGAGCTGCCATGGTTGGGGACAGCCACAAGATTGGCTCCTCCTGCAGAGTCCCAGGAGGTCCATCCACCCTCCTGGTGAGAGCACAGCTGGAGCAGCACATCCCTTGCTCTCCTGCTACATCCATGTCCAACAGCTGCAGGGACTTCCCTGCTTTTCCCAATCCCTGCTTTTGGCTGAGGAGGTACCTGGGTGCAGAGCAGCTCTCTGAGCTGGGTTTTGCCTCCACAAAAGAAAGAGAAAACCTGAGCATCCCCATCAGGAGCCAGGAAAGGCTCAATTAAATATCCCTGTGGCCAGGCATTCCTTGAGCCACAGTGGCTCCATGACTGAGAGGAGCAGAGACTTTGAAATGAGAAGCTGAAAGCCTCAAAACCCAAAAATCCCTGACCTCCCCTTGCTGGGGATTCCAGGCAATGCCACCTGTGCCAGCACTTCTGGCAGTGGGAGAGCTGGCAGCAGCACCAGGGCAAGGGCAGGGCAGGCTCCAGCTCTCAGTGTGCTGTCTCTGTGGTTGGGGTTTCCCCAGCTGGAAGCCCAGCCGTGGGCCACCAGCAAGGCCACATTATTAAAAGAAATGCTGGAGAAGTCAAGGTTGTGATGGCACTTATTGAAATTTTCTCTGCTGGTGAGCTGGAACAGTCCTGGATGTGAGCAGCAGCTCAGAAAAACCTGAGTTTGAAGTACAGACCAAGGAGCAGAGGGTTTGCAGTTCTTCTGCCTGGCCTTGGTTTTAAGAAAACTTTAAAAACTTGAAAAAAACCCTAATTTTTGAGATAGTGAGTGATCCTTGATGGCAAAGAGAACCCAGGGAGTGGGTAACAGGTGCAAGGTTTGAGGATGTTGGAGCAGGCAGGGCAGTGTTGCCTTTTTTTTGGAGTGTGTTGATATTTGCTCAATGAGGAGATAATTCTCAGGAACTCTCTTGCTGTTTCTCTGGTCTCAGTCCTCTCATCCTCCTTCCCTAAAATGACCTCAGAGAGCCATCCTGGGCTTTGGAGGCAGCTCTTGCTTCTGCTTTCTCTTCCCCTTCTCAGGAAATGCTGCCTTGGCCTCTGAGTCTGAGACAGAAACTGGAGGAGTGAAGTGTGAGACGCTCCAGGGAGGATGGAGTAAATCCCCTCAGCCCTGCCCTGATGCAGACAGGGAAACCCAGAGGCTGGGAATGGCAAAACCACTTTGTTGGGTGCAGAGGAGGATGCAGGTGGTGAAAAAAGGGAAATCTGCACATGGACCTCAGGGACAGCCAGATGCTGAGAGCAGTGAGACCAAGGCATTGGGAATGGAGAAATCCAGATGTTGGCTGCTGGCTCCTGAGCTGCTGCAGTGAGAACAGGGGATGTTTGGGGAGAGTGGAAGGACAGCAGCTCCCTCAGACAGCACCAGCTCTGCCTCCACTGCTGCTCCTCCAGCAGCCCCTGGGCCACATGAAGGGGTGAGAAGGTGCCAGCCCCCCTCAGGTACTGGAGAAGCTGCTCAGTGGCTCCAGGGCCTAAAGGGCTCCAGGAGAGCTGGGGAGGGAATTTGGGCAAGGGGCTGGAGTGCCAGGACACAGGGAATGGCTTCCACTGCCAGAAGGCAGGGATGGATGGGACACTTGGGAGGAATTCCTGGCACAGGGTACCCAGAGCAGCTGTGGCTGCCCCTGGATCCCTGGCAGTGCCCAAGGCCAGGTTGGCTGTGGCTTGGAGCAGCCTGGGACAGTGAACCCCATGGAAGGGGGTGGGCTAAGATGGGTTTTAGGTCCCTTTCAACCCAAACCATCCTGGTGAGCTTGTGTAACCTGGTCACATCCCCATTCCTGAGGTCTCAATCAGCTTTGGGCAGCAAGGTGGCCTTGGCTGATGAAGAGCTGATGAAATCTCTGGTGCTGATGCAGTCCCAGCCAGGAGCAGCTCCGTGGGCTGGCAGTGATGGCATTGCTGCCTCTCCCAAGCCCAGGTGATGCTGAGCAGAGCTCAGCCCTGTGCAGACAGCATTTCACAGCCCTGGTGATGCTCTCAGCCCGAGATGGAACCGACCCTGGCTCATGGTGAGGCTGCTGCTCATCCCCTCCATGCCAGAGAAGAGCAGCAGAGGCTCTGATTGAATTAGTGCAAGGATTTAATTTAATCCCCAAATGTCTCTCATTTTAAAGGAGCCTGTTCATTTCCTTCTAGGACCTTATCAGATGCAGGCACCCAGCACTGTGAGCAGGACTGGGCAGGGAGGCAGTGTTGGGGGAGGGCTTTGTGGGCACTGACTCCAGGGCTGTGTGGGTTTTTCCTCTAATTATTTCATGAGATAATGATGACAGTGATTGCAAGACAAATAAAACATCAGCAGCATCATTGAGGCAGCTCTGGTGCAAATGGGCAGCCTGGCAGGGCAGGGCTGGAACATTCCCTTCTTACAGGGAATTAATGTGTAATTTCACCCCAAGGGTGGGTGAGGGAGCATTTGCTTTGTGCCTGACACCAAATCCAGCTGTAGAGTGATGCCATGAAGGAACCAAGCACAACGTGGTCTCTGAATTTGTGTTCTGACTCTCTGGGGGAGTTCAGGTGATGCTGAATCACTGCTGGGTGAGCCAGGTTGGGTGGGACAGAGCTGCTGCTCTCTGTGCTACAGGTGCCACAGGGACCCTTTGGGTGTGATAGACCAGGACAGGGCACAGCTGGACACGTGTGGGCTGTGGCACTGAGCTCCAGCATCTTCCTGGAAACCTGCCCAGCTCTTTGCCCCCTGAGCTCAGGCTGGGGGGTGTCTGTGCTGTCCCCTCTGTGCACAGGGGGCTTACACCCCCCACCCCTGGTGTTTCCTGGAGGTGACAGCAGTTCTGCAGCCCAACATCTGCACACAGCTGCTGGGGATGTCCTGGATATCCCCTCTGTGCTCTGGGGGATGAGGGGTGTCCCCTGCAGGGTGGCTCTCCCTGGGGTGCTGTCACAGGCTGGGACCTCCACGGGGATGGAGCCTCTGTCCATTCTGTGTGTGCCTCTTCCCAAAGGGATGTGTGGCTGGGTGGGCTGACTCCTGGGCTGCTGCTCCTTTTGAAGCTGAAGTCAGGGCTGTCTTTGTTAGCTCCAACTTGCTGGTGTCACTGGGTTTGTGAAAATGCGTGGATCTCAGCTGGGGATACGACTTCTTTTCTGGGTGATTTGTTAGCTGGGGGTGGTCCTGTGGAATAGTCCCTGCCCCAGGACCTGTGAAGGAGGGAATTGCTTCTTAAAGAGAGGATTTTCTCTCCTTTGGTCTTTTTTCCCTTGCTGGGCTGGTTTTGCCCCTTTGGCTTAGACACAAAAATCACACAGGACCCTGCTCTGGCAAGGGAGGGCTCATCAGAGGCTCCCCCTGCTCACAAAAACAACCTTGGAGCTTCTTTCCCTTGGGCTTTTCCCTTTGAAAGGACAGAGCTTGCTCAGGCCTTCTCCAAAAGGCAAAGAGACCTGAAAAACCCATCCCCAAAGGCACAAACCCCGGCAGGGGCTGGCAGGAGCGGCTGTGGTTTTGTAGCCCAGAGCTCGGGCTGAGCTGGGGCAAGGCAGGGATGGGCAGAGCCCGGCGCTTCCCCTCGGCCTTTGATGATAACGCGGTGCAGGAGGGGCCAGAGCTGCCGAGGAGCTGCTGGGTTTCTCTGCAGCCCTGGGGGATCCCGGCAGGGCAGCAGCTCCAGCAAACATCGGGGTGAGGATGCTGCCACGGCTCTGCCTCTGTGGCTGGAGCCCAGCTGGTGCCCTGGGATTCCTCAGAATCCCCTCAGTGGGAGCTGAGTGCCACCATCCCGCTCCTGCCAGCCGGGGGACCTGGTGTTCCAGGGCTCGGGAGCAGGGCTGGCTGCTGACAGCAATGGGTGACTTGGCACCACCTGGGGACGATGCCATCCCACCCCACCAGAGCACTGCTAGCGTTGTACAAATCGGTGCCAGCCTTGTAGGTGGGGTGTGAGGAGGTGAAAGGCTCCTCAGGAAGGTGCCAGAGAGATCTGGGGATTTGGGGTGCTTCTGGTTTCATCCTTCTCTATCTTCTCCTCTGGCAGATGCTGGAGACGGACGCCGAGAAGCCGGGGCAGATGCCCTCGGAGGATGGGAAGGCAGCAGTGGGTGATGCCCCTCTGGCTGCCAAGGCGGCGGCTCTGGCCGAGCCCTGGGACGCTCTGGGGGCCACCCAGGCTCCTCTCCCGGCGGAGAAGCAGCCGGTGGCCACGGCAAAGGGAGAGGAACAGCCCGGCCCCCTGCCCGCCTTTGTGATCCCCGAGCTGCGGCTGGACAGCACCTTCAGCCAGAGCGCCGCGGGCACGGGCGGCGCCACGGACGGCGAGGACGAGGAGGAGGATGAGGAGGAAGATGAGGACGAGGAGGACGAGGAGGACGAGGAGGACAGCGACGAGCAGTACCTGGAGAGGAACGAGCTGAAGCGCAGCAGCATGATCGAGACGGGCGGGCAGGCCGGCTACACCCTGAGCGTGCAGGGCTCGCTGCGGCGCCGCACGCACAGCGAGGGCAGCCTCCTGCAGGAGAGCAAGGGCCACTGCTTCACCTCCGACACCACCCTGCACTGCCCCGACAGCCAGGGCACCGCCGCACGCTGGGCCCTGCCCTCCCCCAGGACCCTCAAGAAGGAGCTGGTCAAGAACGGCGGCTCCATCCACCAGCTGACCATGCTCTTCTCGGGCCACAGGAAGGTACGAGACGTGGTGCAGGGACAGCTCCTGGGCTGGAGGTGTCCTGCCATATGGGCCCTGTCTCAATGGCCATGGCAAAGCTCCCTTCTGAGGGTCCCTGCCCCTGGCAGCAGCTCTGGAGGTGCCAGCACCCAGGCATGGCACACACAGCAGCGTGCTGGGGCCACGGGTGGCACTGCCGCTGCTGCACCCCTGGCCTGGGCAGCGCTGTCTGCTGGGATGCTGGTGGCTGAGTGTCCCTGGGGATCTGGGAATGCACTGGGAGAGTCCCTGGTGACAGTCCCCAGTGTGCAGGGGGTGCAGGAGCAGTGGGACCCTCTGCCCCAGCAGCCTTCTGCAGGGCTTTGGCCACTGTGGGTCCATCTCGTGGAGCAGCTGTGCTCAGCAGGGATGTGTGACCCCCTGTGCTGCAGGAGGAGCAGCAGAGGCCGTGCTGAGGCAGCTCTGCCCAGGACTGGCCTGTGCAGTCCCAGGGTCTGGGGTGCTCCTGAGCCCCCAGAGCAGAGCTGGCCCTGGCTGCATGGTGCAGGAATGAGCTGCCAGTGCAGAGACCATTCATGGCAGTGCTGCTGTCCCCATCCTCCCCAGGTGGCACTGGCAGGGTTCTGGGAGTGGCCCCAAACCCTGCTCTGCTCCATCCCCAGCTCTGGGTGCTGCTCGGGGCTCTGGTGCTCAGCACAGGCTGCAGTGCAGTGCTCAGGGTGTGCTCCCAGCTCAGGACCTCGTTTACAGCTCAGGACCATCCCTGCTGCTTGGGAGCACCTTGCAGAGGCACATTCTGCTCCAGAGCAATGGCTCCTTGGCAGGAGAGGCTGCTACAGATCCTGGGGTTAAACCCAGGCTGGGTTAACCCTTTTCCTGCCACGCTGCTTGAAAAGCCACCCTGATGCTGTTTCCTGGAGGAATTTTTGGGCTCAGCTGGTGAGAGCCCTTCCCAGGGCTACAGACTGCAGGGATGGGACTGCTGCCTGCAGGGGAGTCCAAATTTTCCTGGAGACTGAGGCCAACAATTAATTGTGTGCGGGAGGAGATGGAGGGTTCAGACCCGCCCTATCCCCGATAAAGAAAAGCCACCCTTGTGTCAGGGACGCGGTCGCTGCCTGTCACACGTGCGAGGGAGCGGTGACAGCGACAGCGACAGCGCCAGCGCCGGCTGGGAGCGTCCCGTGAGCGGTGCCCTGAAGGAGAGCTCACAGTGCCGCTGTGTGTGCAGCCCCGAGCCTGCAGCCCTGAAACCCTGCATCCCTGCATCCCTGCAATCCTGCATCTCTGCATCCCTGCAATCCTGCATCCCTGCATCCCTGCATCCCTGCAATCCTGCATCTCTGCATCCCTGCAATCCTGCATCCCTGCAGCACTGCCCGAGCCGGGTGGGCTGTGTGTCCCTGCCCCGGGGAGCGCCCTCTGTTCTTCCTGCTCTCACCTGGGGAGATGTTTTCCCGAGAGGTGAACAGAGCTCCTCCTGCGTTAAACTGTTCTGAAGGTGCACATTAGACTGGGATTTTTGGGGCAGGGAATGGCAGCCTGTGCTGGCGGAGAGGGCAGTGTGGTGGCTGCACCTCCTTGCAGGAGCTCTGGCTGCCTGGAGCCTAAATCCCTGCCCATGTGTTCTTCTAGGCATCCCTGCCTGTTCCTGCTGCCCTGCTCCCTGCTCACATCACCCTGCTCACACTGCCCCATTCCCACTGCTCTGTTCTCACTGCTCTGATCCCACTGCCCTGCTCTCATTGTCTTATTCCCACTGCTCTGCTTCCACCACCCCATTCCCATTGCCCTATTCCCCCTGCCCCATTCCCACTGTCCTGCTCCCATTCCCCTGTTCCCACTACCCCATTCCCACTGCTCTGTTCCCACTACCCCATTCCCACTGCCCCATTCCCACTGCCCCATTCTCACTGCCCTGTTCCCATTGCCCTATTCCTGTTCCCACTGCCCCATTCCCGCCGTGCTCCCACTGTTCCCCTTGCTCTGCCTCTCCAGCTGCCTGTGGAGGGAGTGCAGCAGTCAGGGAAGGCAGACACGGGGCTGAGCCACTGTGGGATTGCAGCCCCTGCCTACACTTTGGGAACACTTTCATTGCTCTGTGCCCTTGATTAGTTCAATGAAACCTCCCAGCTTTTTGGAGCAGGACACTGATGCACAATTCCCACAGGGAATTCCCCACCAAGCTATCAAACACTGGCAACACCTGCACCCAGCTGCAGGGCCTTGCTGCAGGGCCATCACCTCCATCAGCCTTGGTTATTTTCCCATCTGGAAGTGTGTCAGAGGGGCTCATCCCACGGCCTCTTTTAACCCCATCGTGCCCGCTGTGCCTCCCCGTCCCCCCTTCCCGCGGTGGGGTTTGGAGCTGGATGTTTTACGGGCACGGTGGGGAGCCTGGGGCTCCTCGGGAGAGCTCTGCCGCTGCCTTTTGTCCCCGAGGCCGGAGCCTGTGCGGACAATGGCAGGAAGGCGCGGCCAGCCCGTCTGCCGGGGCCGCAGCGGCCGGGGCCGCATTGTTCGGGCCGATAAACTCCGGAAAGCGGGGCCAGAATGGAAGGAAATGTCCGGAACCCCGGGCCCGGGGCTGCGGGGCTGAGCGCTGGGTTCCCACGGCCCGGCCGCGGGGGATGAGCCTGGAAAGTGCCCGGCAGGGACACACAGCCCCCGGGGCTCTGAAACACCCTACGGCCAGGGCGGGCCCCGAGTGCCACCATGTCCCCTTGGTTCCATCAGGCCCTGCAGTGTCACAGTGCTCCCTGCGCTCCCTGAGGCCCCGCATCACCCAGCCCAGGCCATTGCCCTGCTTCCAGTCACTCCCAGTATGATCCCAGTGACCCCCAGTCTCACTCAGTATATCCCAGTTGCCCCCAGCATGCTCCCAGTCACTCCCACTTCCTCCCAGTTGCTTCCAGCATGATTCCAGTTGCCCACAGCTACTCAGAGTCACCATCAGTGCAGTTCCAGTTGCTCCCAGTATATCCCAGTTTTCCCCAACATGGTCCAAACTGCCCTCAGCATGCTCCTGGTCACTCCCTGTAGGATCCCAGTCCCCCTCAGTGTCATCCCAGTTGCACCCAGTCACTACCACTAGTACAGTCCCACTCAATGCCAGTATGATCTCAGTGGCTCCCAGTATAGACACAGTCACTCCCAGTTGCTCCAAGTTGCCCCCAATATGGTCCCAGCTGTTCCAAGTGTTGTCCCCTCCAGTTTGGTTACAGACACTCCCAGTACATCCCAGTTGCCCCCAGCATGCTCATTCCCAGTCACCCCAGTTTCCCCAGTATGGTTACAGTTGCCCTCAGGAGGACCTCACTCATTCCCAGTACATCCCAGTTGCCCTCAGGAGGACCTCACTCATTCCCAGTACATCCCAGTTGCCCCAACATGGTTCCCCCCGGGGGTCGGGAAGCAGGGTCGGGATTTGGGGCTGGCTGTGAGCATCTGCAGCGTGCAGGGATGGATGGAATGCTGAAGCCCCCAGGCCATGGTGATCCCGGGGGTCTCCCCGCCTGGTGCCAGCCTTTGTGGCTCTGCTGGTGCTGCCCTGAGCTCATGGCACATCCCAGATCCCCCTGGTTTGTCCAGGCTGCCCTGGAGCAGCAGTCAGAGAGCAGACTTGTAAACTGCAATGGTGTGATTCAATTATAAGTGAACTGCTCTAATTTGTCCTGCCTGGGGACTGCTGGAAACTCCTGATTGATTTTGGGTGCCCAGCCTGGTTCTGGGGGGCTCTGTGGGCAGTGGCAAAATCCCTGTGCCCACTCAGGAGTAGGAGCATCAGGAGTGGGGATTGAATGTCCTCCCTGTAGGAGGTTCCAGTGTCAGCACCTTGAACCTGGAGGGTACCTGGGCTGTGGCCCTGGGGTCTCCTTGGATGCTCCAGGAGCATCATGAGCTGAAGATGGCAGAGGATGAGCGAGGGCAGGGAGGTTCCTGTGTCAGGAGCTTGTCCTGTGTCACTGCCATCCTGGGGAAGGGGCCCTGTGGGTGCTGTGGGTCTGGGTGGGTGCTGTGGGCATGCTGGCCCTGCTGGCTGGTGACACAGAGTGACACTGTGGGCACGTCCTGGTGTGATGACAGACACTGTTCTTCTGTTCCCCCAGCTGAGTGGAGCAGACCCCGAGTGCAGCTGTGACGAAGGGGACGAGACCTCCCGCAAGAAACGCAGCAAGAGCCTGTAAGTGTCACACTGGGGGTGGCACCAGGGCTGTTTGTGGGGTCAGACACCTCAGCCTCGCCCTGCTGGAGCCCTCAGGATCCCTGTCTCCCCCCTGACTTTTTCCAGCAGCAAAGCCACACACTGGGGTCTCAGTTCAGATGGAATTGTTTCCAGGGAGGGTGCGGGGTGTGCTGGGGGCACTGCCCAGCCCAGCCGGGAGCCCAAATCCCACCGAGCCCAGGCAGGGCGAGGACACCGGCTCTGGGGAAAAGCAGCGTGCCCGGGTTCAGGGAGAGGACATGGAAACGCTGAAATCTGAGCTGGGGGCCTCCTTCCCGCTGGCCCCATGCCGGGAGGGGAATGGGGAGGTGGGATGGGGAGGGTCAGGCTCAGCCCTCGCCGCACATCCGCGGCAGCGCGGTGGGAGCGGGGACCGCGGGGACCCCCAGGGACACCGGCAGCTCTCTGCTGCCCCCGGTAAGGCTTCGGGGTGCCAAAATGTGGGTGCGAGCAAGGACAAGGCAGCCGTGGCCTTTGCTGCCCTCAAACGCAGCTGCAGCTGCGGGGGGCAGAGGCACGGGTGAGGATGTGCGGGAGCGAATCCGGGTGAGGATGTGCGGGAGGGAACTCCCGGTGCCGGGGGTGCCCCGTGCCCCGTGCCACGTGTGCCCGCTGCCCTGCTCCCTGCTCAATCACCCCGCGCCCTGTGCCGGGCAAACGGAGCAGCCACACGTGCTCGGGCTGCGAGGGGGCTGCGCACGCCGCTGTGCCAGCGAGCGGCACTGTGGGCCCGCGCTGCCGCAGCGCTGCCGCCTATTTTTGGCTCTTTTTATTATTTCCCCCCCTCCCAGCGCTGGAAATGAAAGCAAAGCCCTTGGAGCAGGGACGTCCCCGCGGCCGCGGGGGGAGGCTGGGCCCCCCCGGTCAGGAGAGGGCTCCGCTCACCTTGAGCGGCGGGGGATGCTCGGGGGATGCTCCGGGGAGCGCTGGCAGCGCCATTGGCTGCGCCGCCCGTCCCCGCCGGCCCCGGGACTATTTATGGGGCGGGGGCCGCGGTCCGCACTGCTCCTCTCCCGGCACTCGCTGCCGGCCTCCATGTGCCACGCCATGGTGGACTTCTCGGAAAAATACCTGGAAAGGTAGGACAGCCAGCGTCCTGCGAGGAACGGGGGTGTGCTGCCCCGGGGATGGTTTGGAAGCAGCGCGGGGTGATGGTGCTGGGCCTCGTGGTCATGCTGGGGTTCTGGGGCAGATCGATTTATAGAGGCAACTCCGTGGTGAAATCAGCAATTATTTTGTGGAATTACTTTTGCTGGGGCATTTATTGTGCAGTGTGGCCGCAGCTGGGGGCTGTGCTGCCCGTGGCTGTCACAGCCTGGGTCAGTGCCACCCCTTCTGTGCAAGGGTGTGCAAGAGGAGCAGCATGTGGAAGTTGGGGAGCTTCTTTGGGAGGTGTTTGCCTGGTGTGTTCCAGCTGGAAAATCCACCCAGGGGCCAGGATCACCTGCCTGGTGTGTGCCAGCTGGGAAATCCACCCAGGGGCCAGGATCACCTGCCTGGTGTGTTCCAGCTGGGAAATCCACCCAGGGGCCAGGATCACCTGCCTGGTGTGTGCCAGCTGGCCCAGTGCCGAGGGTTGTGCTGTGGGGGTGTCACACAAGGGGTGTTCAGTGCTCTGCCAGCCCTGCCAGGTGCCCACTGCTGCCCTGCTAAACTGGGAGCACTGCTGGGAACAACTGGGAGCTGCTGCCCCTGCTGAACTGGGATCGCTGCTCGGGGCTGTGGATGGCTGGTCCCGTGTCCTGGCGGCTTCCCGGCTGCCGGCGGCGCTGGCGGCGCAGGGATGGGAGGCAGATGGGGTTTGGAGCGTGAGGCTCCGTGTTTGGATCTGCTTTTCCCACATTAGCGGGTGCCTGACGTGCGTCCTGCTGGGATCACAGCCCAGGGGGTGTGAAGGCAGTGAAACTGGGTCCTTGAGGGTATGGACGCCACCAGGGACTGGGGGGAGTGATTGCCCTCTACAATCATTCTGTGGCTCATTGGACTGAGCCCTGGGGTTGTTGCACCTTTTATTTTACTCTCCTGGGACTGGGGAGAGCTGTGGGTCTGGAGAACATCACCTGGGGTGGTGCATCCGTGCCCTGAATCCCTCCTGTCCCCCTCGTGTCCCTGGGCATGGCTTGGCCAGGTAGAGGTGGCTTCTCTGAGCATCCTTGCTGTGCCACCTGTGGCAGATCCTGTAACGTTAAATTTGCAGAATCAGAAAGAGCAAGAAGTGAAAACTGAAGCTGCTTGCCTGATGAGATGTTGTCAGATAAGGAGCTTCAGATTTAGGGGGCAGAGTCCATGTGTGTTGAGAAAAGACTGATGCTCTTAAGTTTTGATAAATACATCATACCCACAAGCAGTGAAACACTGTCTATGAGCACTTTATGATGAGATCGAGGAGAGGTATTTTAAATGGAAGAAATTAAAAACACAGATGGAAGCTATAATTCTTTCTAGTTATAAGCGTTCCAGCCACATGTAATTAAGATAGCAATATACTTGTTTTTTAACGAGTGACATATCAGTGCCATTGGGAGAAGACTGCCAGAAAAGGAAGTGAGAAGCGAGGCCCAAGCGCTAGAATTGTCCTTGCTGCATTTTTGGGGTTTTGGGGGTATTTGGTCCCCGCGGTGTCCGGGTGCAGTGACCGCGCGATGCCACGCGGGGGCAGCACCGCCCGTCCCATCCCTGCTCCTGACTGGGGGGGGGGCTCCTTTTCCCACGGCGCTTCCCAAAAATCCGAAATCCGCACAGCTTTGTGTGCCTGCAGCTCCCGGGGGCAACCGCGACCCCGCGGCCCTGTGTCCCTCAGTCTGTCTGTGCAGGGATGCCGGAGCTGCGCGGGTGACAGAGCGGGGTGTCTTTGCCCCAATGCCCTGCGCTGCCAATCCCGGCCACCCCTTAGGGAAATGTCCCCAGGCCGTGTCCCGCACGGGCTGGCACCGCACCGTGTGAACACCGTGGGGTGTGCGTGTGTGGGTGCCCACGCAGGGGCACACGGGGCAGCGAGGTCCCCAGTGCTCTCAGCCCGCTCCGCCCCGCCGCCGGCCCCGCTGCCTTCCCCGCGCTCTATAAATAACCCTCGTAAATCCTCGCCGTGATTATTTTTCCCCGCCGTCTCTTGAAAGGCCCCACTATCCGCCTCGGCGCTGATTTTTCCACCTTTCCTCAAGTTTCCCCAGCAACGGCACAGCCGTCCCAGCCAGCGGCGGGGCTGACACAGCCTTTACTCACTCACTCTCTCGCACTCCCGGGCCGCCCCACGGCGCATTTAAAGCTCCCCGAGCTGCGCCCTCCCACTTCCCGTTCGCGCTGGAGCGCGGCAGGAGCGCGGCTCGGGCCGGCACAGCGTCCCCGCTGCCGTCCCCGCTGCCATCCCCGCTGCCATCCCCGCTGCCATCCCCGCGGCCATGCCCTTCTTTCGCGACCTGTCCAAGCCGCAGCCGCTGGAGTTCCACGCCGAGATGCTGCTGGCGGTGCAGCGGCCGCACACGGGCAGCCTGCAGCGCCGGCACACCATGAAGGAGTAGGTGCTGGTGGGCGAGGGGCCGCAGGGAGCCGCGGGTCCCCTCGCCCGTTCCGCTCACACTCGCTCTTCTCCCTAGAGCCAAGGACATGAAGAACCGCCTGGGGATTTTTCGGCGGCGGAACGAGTCCCCCGGAGCCAACCCCTCCGGCAAGCTGGACAAAGTGCTCAAATCGCTCAAGTAGGTGCTGCGAGCCGGCGGTGCGGGCTCGGGGAGCGCGGGGATGGGGACGGTGGGGATGGGGACCATTGGGGTTTGGGGACCTTGCAGACTTGCGGACAAGCTGTGGTCTGGAGCTCCTCACCTCCAGGGAAGCTGCGTTCACCCCGTTTGGGGAAGCTGTGCACAAAGTTTTTGTGTCTGGAGGAACATTTGAAATATTTTTTTTGGATGAAAATCTCCTGTTGGAGGGTGAGAGGCGCTGCCTGCACAGTGGCACCGCAGCAGCTCGGGCTGGAAATTTACCTGACAGCAGCGTTCTCCCAGTGCCTGCCTATGGAACTTTAACTGGCCAGAGGATGGTTTGAAAAACCACTTTGCTCTGGAGATGCTCCAGCAGCTGGAGACAAGCCGTCCCTGCTCTTGCTCCTGGCAGCTTCTCTGGCTGCCTGAATGGGGCAGCTGAAATCCCACTTTTCCACAACTCTGCATCACCCAGGGCTTCTTCAATTCTTCCTCAGACACCCCAAGTGCCACAGCTGGTGGCACAGACCCTCTGGGGGTGGATTTTCTTCCTGCCCGCCTAAAGGCAGTGGTTTCCTTTTGGTGGTGCTGCCTGTGCAGAGCCTGGCTCTGCCTTCAGCTGCTCTGCCAGTCCAGTACCAAGGTGGGAGCCAGGGCCAGCCCCTCGGGCACACAGCGTGGCTTTATCCTCTGGAAACATTTAGCAGGAGCTGATCTGGGAGCTGGGAGCAGCTGTGCTGGGCTCACAGCCTGGCTTTTAATCCACTGGAAATGTTTAGCAGGCAGCACAAGCAGCTTTTGCTGCTGAGCTTTGCCAACCTCTGTCCTCTCTCCACAGGCCCACTCCCGAGGAAGCCCTCAAATGGGGGGATTCCCTGGAGAAGCTGCTGCTGCACAAATGTGAGTGTGTGTCCATCCCTTCCCTTGTGTTTGCTGCCAGGGGAATATCCAGACACGTGCCTGGATAAAGCTGGGATTTCCTCTTTAATCCCTTCCGGTGTTTGGGGATGCACAAAGCCAAATTAACCTCTCCCTTGTGTGCCCCCCCCTGCTCCTGCCTGGCCCAGGGGGGATCCTGGGGACAGGGAGAGCTTCAGGTCGGGGTGCAGCCCCAGCTTGGGGAGGAGGGGGCAGGGATCCATGGCTGTGCCCAGTTTGGGGCTGTGCTGAGGGACCGTGGAGCAGCTTTAGAACATCTGAGCATGGGAGGACAGCCCATCCTACACCCAGCCCAGGGCATGGCACGGGGGCCCTGTCCCCACGCCAGCCCAGCCTCCCTTCTGCTCTGGGTGCTGCAGCCAGGCTGGAGATGTGGATCCAGCTCCTGGATGGGCTGTGCTGCCCTGGCAGTGCCATCGCTGCCTGTTTGCACAAGGGGCTTTTTGGGCAGTGCAGGGAGGGGGTTTGGGCTGCAGCTGTGCCAGAGCTGAGGCTCCTGTGGGGCTGAGGCTGCTGTGGGGCTGCTCCCTGGCTGTGAGCAGGGATAGAACAGTGTCCCTTCTCCCACAGACGGGCTCGCTGCCTTCAGGGCCTTCCTGCGCACCGAGTTCAGCGAGGAGAATCTGGAGTTCTGGCTGGCCTGTGAGGAGTTCAAGAAGATCAAATCCCAGTCCAAGATGGTGTCCAAGGCCAAGAAGATCTTTGCTGAGTACATTGCCATCCAGTCCTGCAAGGAGGTGAGGGCTGGCTCCCACGCTGGTGTGCGGCTCCTGGCACGGTGCCTGCCTGGGGAGCTGCTCACCAACCCTGGTTCCTCTGCCCACAGGTCAACCTGGACTCGTACACACGGGAGCACACCAAGGAGAACCTGCAGAACATCACCCGCAGCTGCTTCGACCTGGCACAGAAGAGGATTTACGGGCTCATGGAGAAGGACTCGTACCCCCGCTTCCTCCGCTCCGACCTCTACTTGGACATAATCAACCAGAAGAAGGGCAGCTCCCCGCTGTAGGCCCAAGGACTGTCTGGGGCAGGCTGGGAGCTGTGTGTTTACATGGAATTGGGCAGTGGAGGCCTTCCCAGGAGCTGGTGGGAGCTCGCTGTGCTGCTCGTGCCCCAGGCTGTACGGACAGGGGGCAGCTGAAGGAACTGAGCCGGGCAGGCTGGCACTGCTGCAGCCCCACCATCGCTGGTACGACGCCTTCGGGGTGGCCCCGGCGTGGATTTAGCCTGGAGGGAAGCTCCCACAAGATACTGTGAAGCACCTGCCCCAGCCAGGAGCGTTGCTGGAAGGTGGAGAGTGAGCCCAGCTCGGCAAGGAGGGGATCTCGTGCAGGGCTCTGTCAAGGGGACAGCAGCACCGACACAGATGTGGTCCTGGATTAAAGCCTGGTGAACTGGAGCAGCCCCAGGATGCTGCTGTGCTTCCCTGTGGGCCTCCTCCTTCCCTCCTGGGGCCTCTGGCAGGAGCCCGGCGCTTCCTTGGCTCGTGGTGGGTCCCCCTGGAGCAGCGAGAGCCGGGCCCTTGCCCCGTGCTGGAGGGTGCCAAGCACCCCCTCCTGCCCTCACCCCTGGTTTATTTATTGCCCTCCTGTAGCTGGACACGTTGCTGTGTGCTAGGAAAGCCCCGTGTCCTCCCCGTCCCCAAGTTACAAGTGCAATATTTGTGTGTGTCACGGCCGAGTCTCCGGCGGAGTGGATGCCTTTTTCTTTTTGCAGGTGTGTAGATTTTGTAAGGTAGCAGGTTTTGTGTGCCAGACCCATTCCCTGGCAGCGGGCCGCTGGGGGAGCCTGGTGTAAATATCAATTACTGATGCCCTGACGACGGAGGGTTTGGTGGTGGAGAAAAGCAGAAAAGCAACTCTGAGCAGCAGCCGCTCTCCTGACTCTGGATAACAATGCTGTGTTGGGAAGCAGGGGTTCCTGCTGGCCCTGGCAGGGCAGGGTGCACTGCCTGCCTCCCAGTTTACAGTGCAAAGCATCTCTGCAGCTAGAAACAAACCTACATTGTCATGGTCATAGGTAAATAAAAGGAGAATATCATTTCTTGTAGCTGGCTTTTGTTCGTGCCGTGTTTGTCAGCACCGGTGGAGCCAGTGCTGAGGAGTGTAAAATCCTGTTGCTGTGTGCCTAAAGAAGGGAAAATCTGATTCCATGAATTTCTGAGCTGTTTTTCATGATGGAGCAGCTGCCAGATGCTCCTGAGGCCAGGTCTGGGTGTAGGAGCAGAGTTCTGCCCAAAGTGAGACCGTTCCCAAGGCCAGTGGTTGCTGTTAAACACAGCAGGGCACAAAGCAGGGAAATGCCCAAACACACCAGTGATCTCCTGCAGCGCCAGGTCCCTCTGGGCACACACCAAAAGCAGCAACAAAAAGCTGTTCCAGGTCTGTGCACAGCTTGGCAGGGCTGCTCCTCCCCAGCAAGGGCAGTGCTCTGGTGTGGGATGCAAACATTTTGTAAAGGCTGTTCAGGGTGTGTGTGGTACCTGAAGTGCCACCTGGCTGTGGTGGGCCTTGGATGGCTCAGGGGTGTGACAGTGGTGTCCCAGGGCTGTGCTGGGCTGTGATGTGGCTGCCCAGAGCTGCTGGTGATGCCCAGGGCTCTGTGGCTGCCCCACCTGAGCACAGCTGTCCCCAGCAGGTACCAGCCCTGGAGAGCTGCCTGTTTTCCCTCTCCAAACCACCAGCAGGTGCTGCCAGGTGAGGCAGAGCTGAGGGCTCTGCTCAGGGCTTGGCTGGGCCAGCAGGGTTGGTGATGTGGCCGTCCTGGTTGCTCTCCTGGTGCCTCTCCTGGAGATGCTGTTGGCAGCACAGGGTCCATGGAGGGGGTCCCAGTGGTGCCCCAGGAGCTGCTGGCACCCTCCCAGCTGCTCCTCCAGGCCAGCCCCTCCTCTTTCTCCTGGCACTGCCCAGAGCTTTCATCTCCTCTCCTTCCCAGCTGGGAGGGTTTCCCTGTGTGTCTGGACTCAACACAGACTTTCTTGCACCTGCCCCTCTCTCCATCTGCACCCTTCTGAGCTCCTCACTCCATCCCAAACTGTCAGTGTTGGAAACTCACAGCAGGCTCCCTTCATTGTCCCATTTTTCCATGTCCCCAGGCTCACTGGGGCACCCCCAGAGGCTCTGGGCTCGGGGGCTCTGTGGGCACTGGGCAGCTCAGTCCCTGCTGTCCCCTTCTCCCTGCCCTGAGCACAGCCCCAGCAGCCCTGGTGCATCCTGTGGTGCTGCTGATGCCCAGGAGCATCCCAACCCCATAACAATGCTGGATTTTGAGCCTTGAACCTCCTTCCCTCCAGGAATTATCCCAGCCCAGAGAGGCAGGGAGGGCTGGGGCTGCCGTGGGGTGTGTGGGGTGGGAATTTGGTGTTTGGCTTTGATCCCTGTGGGGACAAAGGCCCCGTGGGGTGGGGGAATGAGGACCTGGGCTGACTCCCTGGAAAGATGAAATAGCCCTGGGTGAGTGGCAGGAGCTGGGTTATTGCTGTAAGAGAATTTATTGCTGGTTCCAGGCTGGCCTGAGTCACTTGGCACACGCCATCCCCACGTGCCTGGGGACACAATTCCCTGGAAGGACAGGCTGGGGCAAAGCTGGGAGGGCCACGTGCTTTTCCCTTGTTTTCCTGGGATGGCTAGTGCTCCCTGCACAGGATAGGTCTCAACACGAACCCAGGTCTCCTCTTGGATTCTGTGGTGACACTGAAGCCACAGCTTTGTCCTCTCTGTGCTGTGGGAGAGGGGCTGTGACAGCTTCTCCAAGACTTTGTGCTGCAGAGCAGAAGGTGTGAGGAGCTTGGAGCATCTGCATGGGAACAGCTGAGGGAAGTGAGCCCAGGGAGGGGGATTGTGCTGGGGACATTGGTTGGGGTGGAGATTGAGCCCAGATTTGTTCTGGGGGACATTGGTTGGGATGGAGATCCAGCCCTGGTTTGTTCTGGGGGACATTGGTTGGGGTGGAGATCAAGCCCAGATTTGTTCTGGGACATTGGCTGGGATGGAGATCCAGCCCAGGTTTGCTGGGGGACATTGGTTGGGATGGAGATCCAGCCCAGTTTGTTGGGAAGGAGATCCAGCTCAGGTTTGTTGGGGGACATTGGTTGGGAAGGAGATCCAGCCCAGTTTGTTGGGATGGAGATCCAGCCCAGTTTGTTGGGATGGAGATCCAGCCCAGTTTGTTGGGCATTGTTGGACATTGTTTGGGATGGAGATCCAGCCCCACTGCCCTGAGGGGACACAGGAGCTCTTTCAGGGACACTGAACCTACAGCACAGAAGAGGAAATGTCCTTCTGAAGCACAAAATCAAATATCCAGGACAAAATCCAGTCATGCCAAGAGAAGAAATTCCTGACTCATCAATGCCACAAGCCTGCATGAAGGGAATGGGAATTAGGTATATCCCTAATTCCTAATTTGGGCCACAACCCAACTGACCCTGCTGCAGGGTAGGCAGCAATGCTGGGATCAGGGGGTCACCTGGCTGGGATGGCCCTGGGAGAGGAGAGGGGACATTTCCTGCACTGAAGCCACCCAAAAATGGTGACACAAGAGCTGCTGCCTGTCCTGGGCTCATCCCGAGGATCAGGGATGTGGGGAAGAGCTGCCTGTGGACACCACTGGTGCTGTAGCCAAAGGGAATTTCCCAGTGTGGAAACTGGTGCCTTCCAAAACAGGGAGCATCTTATCTCAGCAGATAACGAGGATTTATCTCTGGGCTAAAAATTAGTGGTTGCTGAGTTGCAAATAGCAGCAGCTCAGCCGTGTTTGTTGTGTGCAAACAGGGCAAAGTCCAGCCAGGTGCTCCTTGTTCATCCATGGCACAAAGCTCACCCAGCTGAAGGCAAAGCTCTCAGGAAAGGAATTTATGTGGGAAAATGGCAATTATCACCAGACAGAGCTGAAAGCTCCAAAAACTGACATTTCTGAAAGAGGTAAAATGTCCTAAGGTCCTGGGTTTAACATCATGGTTCCCTCACACCTTCAGGGATGAGGAGGTTGGGATGAACAAAAAGCACTTGGAGAGGTGGGAAAATGTGTCACCTGTCCCAGGTGATGGCCTTGACCCTGCAGGTGTCCCTCAGGTCAGTGCTGCATCAGCTGTCTGATGAGGCTGGCAGCCAGGGATGGGTGCTGGGGTCACCTGTGAGTCACAGAAGCAAAGGAAGCTCTGAATGTGGCAGCTGCAAATGCAGCTCAAGCTGCTGAGCACCTCTGGCATGAAGATTTATTGGGAGAAGGGAATGAGGAGGGAGAGAAGGGAATGTGGCCATGCAGGTGAGCACCTGGGCTGCAAGGAGCCTCACTGCAGAGCTGGCTGGGCCAGGAGCACAAAGCTTTTCTCTTATTTCTACAGAAACAGAACTTTGCCCTTTTTTTGCAGGCATATCCTGTGCCCCAAGACACTCCAGCACTGCCCAGCCTTTACTTTTCCAGGGCACCATCCTGGAGGACAAACCTACCCAAATAAACAGAACTTTCTACTGAGCAAAATCATTCCTTGGACCCCTGATTAGACAAATGTTCTCAGAATAGAAGCAAGGCTGCTTTCCAGCCACAGACTAAACACAGCTCAGCAGTTTGATACTGAAACCACTGACACAAGAATTCCCTGCCTGGAGTAAACAGCTGAGCTGCTGTGACAGTCCCTTCGGGCTTATCAGGAGCAGCCTGAGCTCTAATTTGGGTGCTGAGGTGCCCAGGATCTGTCTGCAGCCCCACCACAGGAACCCCCAGCTGTCTGCAGGGTGGGGATGGAGGTCAGCCCTGCTCTGGCTTTGTCTGGGGCCTTTGGCATGCCCTGGGTGTGATAAGGGTGCAGAGTCTGTTTGTCCTTCCTGCTGGGGCTGGGCTGGGCTGGGGAGGGGGTGCTCAGCTCATTGTCCTGCCCAGATGCCACAGGTGCCCTTCCAGAGCATCCCTGCACTGGGGCTGGCAGGATCAGTGCCACCAACCCCTGCAGGTGGCATCAACGATGTCACCCCCAAACAATGCAAGGGAGCAAATGCAGAGAAAGTAAAAGGCTTCTGAGGTAAAAATAACACCAGAGTCAGAGGTTTCTGTCCAGGATACAAACCCAGCTTGGCTGGGCCGGGGCCAGGGCAGGAAATGCAGCGGTGCTGGAGTCCCCTGGGTGCCTCCAGCTCAGTGGGGAAGCATTGTTGTGGCCCTCTCATGGCTCATTTTCTGATTCTTCCCTGCATGAGGTCATTTTTACTCAGCCCATGCAGCTCACACATGTCCTGGAGCTGGGGAGGAAAGGAGACAATGCTGAGTGCAGCCAGCCCTGAGCCTGGGGAGGATGGAGCAAAGGATGGTGGAAAATGCTTTTATTTGTGGCTGAGCAGGGCTGGGAGACAGGGAGGGGACAAGGGGCACCTGATCCTCAGGGTGACCCCTGCCAGCACCTGCAACCTCTTTGTGTGGTGAGAATCCCAAAATCAGCAAGGTGAAAATCCCAAAATCTCCATCTTCCACAGGCAAGGATGAAGCTGATTTTGGGATTCCCACCTTGGGGAAATCTGGGATCCCCCATTTCCCTGCCCCCCTCCCTTGGCAGGGAGGAAGAAGAGCCAAGCAGGAGCAGGAGGGGGCTGTGGATGCAGTGTTTGCACAGGAGCCATTTGCAAGTAATTTCTTGTCCCTTCCTGAACTAATGGGACAATTACTTGGGGCCACACGTGTTTCTCATGGAAAGTTCCACACGGGCCCTGCGTCATCTCCTCAGGGGAGCAGCCCTGCTGGCCCTGACGTGATTTTCTAGACAAAGACAAGCAGGTGAAACTCCTGCTCCTGGGGACAGCTGGGATGGGTCAGAGAGCACCAAACAAAGCTCCCAGGGCAGAAGGGGCTGAAAGCTGATCCCAGGGCCAAACAAGCTCTGGGATGGAGCTGCTGGGCTTGGCATGGAGCTTTTGGATGTGTCCCTCTGACTGTGGGTTCTGTGCCCTCCAGCCAGCACAGGAGGGGTGAGAGAAACCAGGGGGATCCTGCAGAGGCTGCTGGGGTGCAGGGAGGAGAGGGTGGGATGTAGCAGCATCCACAGCTTTGGGAAGGACAGCAGGAAAGGTTCAGTGCCAAAGTTCTCAGGGTAGCACCAGGTGACACAATAAGGGACAGCAGCACAGCGTGTGACAGCTCACAGAGCTGGGGACTGTCACAGACATCTTTTATGGAAAATCCTTTCCTCAGGATTTTTCCTCCTGAGAAGCTGAGAGGCCTCAGGAACAAAATGTAAACATTGATTATCTGCTGCTGTGGAATGCAACAGGTGCATCTGGGATTGGTCTCATGTGGTTGTTTCTAATTAATGGCCAATCACAGTCAGCTGGCTCAGACAGAGAGTCTGAGACAGAGCCTTTGTTATCATTCTTTCTGATTCTATTCTTAGCTTAGCTAGTCTTCCGATGAAACCTTTTCTTCTATTCTTTTAGTATAGTTTCAATGTAATATATATCATAAAATGATAAATCAGCCTTGTGAAACACGGAGTCTCTTCCCTCATCCTCGGACAGCAGGACAGTGCCCTCATGGCTCAGCAGGAAAAACCCCCAGAGAAGGAGGGGTCCCATTGGTGGAAGGGGATCAGACCTGACCCCAGCCCTACCTGTGCTGGGGACATTCCTGGCCTGTGGCAGGGTGGGGACAGAGCCCAGGGATGCAGCCCAGTGCTCTGAGGAGCTTGGCATGGACATGGCCAATGTCCCCCAGCACACAGGAGGTGCAGGACGGAGCTGCAGGAGGCCAAAGGCCTCGTGTGAAGACAAATCCTGGGTTTTTCTACAAGGGAAAAATAAAATTCCATAGCTTGAGGATGGGTCCACTGAGTTAATGCTGGAGCTGAGGGCAAAGTCCTTCCCTTTGCCCTCTGAGCACTCACAATCTGTTTGGTTGTGGGTAAAAGATGGGAGCTCAGAGCCAGATTTTGGGCTGGGCTGGGCTGTGGGATGTCCCTGTGGAGCTCAGGGTGACATCTCTGCTCTGCTCATTGCCCTGAATGGTAATTCTGACCTCCACATTGCTGTGCTTTCTACAGATCATTCCCAAAATCTCTTTTTTGGCCTCCCCAGGCCTGAGCAGCAGTGAGAGCTGTGCAGGCTGGGCTGTGGATGGGGATCCTGCATGGCTCCTGCAGCTATTGCCCCACGTATTTTATTTAATTTGTCATTTGTATGCAAACAATCCAGTTAATTAACTGGATGATCTTTCAGGGAGCACAAGTGTTGCCAGAGGTAGGAAGTCTGATAAGTTGATCCAGCCAATCTTTCCCTTCCTAAAATAAACAATGAGGAAGGAAGTAGGATGGGAGCCCCTGAAAATCACATTTTAAATAGTGTCAGCTTTTATGGCCGAGCCATAAACCCCCAGTTCCTGAAGCCCTGGCACGGCATTAATGAGATGATAATTATGGCCACACTCATTACTGCGGCTCCATCACAGCCCAGGAATGGCTCTGGCAGGGAGCAGGGTGGGCTCTGCTGTGCCAGGGGCCAGGGAAGGGATTCCAGGGGAGCTCCCACTGCTCTCCCACAGCCTGGCTGCTCTCAGCACACAGGGCAAGGCTCTGCCTCCCTCAGGGCACCTTGGGGTCCCCAAAACCTGTGGGGAATTTGCTGGAGTCCAGGCCTGGTGGCTGTTGTTATGGGACATGAAAGAACACAAGCTCACACTGCTGTTTTTAAGGTGAAGAAAAGGGAAGTTTGTTTCTGACTCCAACATTTATAGTTTTCTAAAAGTGGGAGTGGATTGGAGGGTGACAGTGCCACCTCTCCAACGAGACTGGACAAACCAACAGTCCATCAACTTTCTCCTCTTCCATAATGGAATACAAAACAATGAGTTATTTACAGAAAGTGTGTGAGGAAGCTCACTACAAGAATGTCAACATCAAAAGGCTTAGAAAATCTTAAAAAACCAGAGTGACAGGTGGCAGAGTGACCTCCCAAGGGACATTCCCCCCTGTCCCTGCTCTCCTGCACAGGGAGGAGCCTCAGGAGCAGCTTCAGGGCCAGAGGGGGCTCAGCTTGGTCCTCTGGTCCATCCTGGAGTCTGAAAAGGCTGCAGGGGCACTGCCCCCTCTCACAGGGGTGTTTTAGAGGGATGGGAGTTTGCTGGGAAACGTGTCAGCCCTTGCTGGCTCCTCATCCAGGTCTCGGGTTGCTGTTGATATTCTCTGCCCCCAGATGTGCAGGATGTCTGTGCTTTGGTCTACATGACTGAAGAACGAGTCTGGACTCTTCACTTTTCACTCTTGACGTTGTTTATTAATTCTTATCTATAAAATTTTTTTTCTGCCCAGCTGAGATCTGCTCAGCAGGGCAGCCACAGGCACTCTTTGTGTTGTCCTTTTATACTACAAACTACATATAACATATTTACACTTAATTCCCAATACCCATCACCTGTGTTAGACAGTGCTCGTCTACTCTAAACCAATCCCAAAGTGCCAATATCACTGCAGAAAATGGAGAACAAGAAGAAGAAGAAGAAGAAAGGCCGGACACGCCCAAGTTCCTCCATCTTGTCCCCATAACCCCCATACCAAAAATCCTAAAATCTACATTTTCACCCTGTGATCATTTTGTTATTACACCATTCAAACCTGTGTGACTTTCAGGTCCTCATACAAAGCTGGTAACTTGCTCCAAGGGTCAGAATCAAATCCCCAGGTGCTCTGGGCTGTGTGCCAGGGTCTCTGAGCCCCCCTGGCAGGGTCCTTGGTAACTCTGCACACCCAGAGGGATGCACTGAGCTCTTCATCCAGGCACCTTCCATCACCCAGAGCACGCTGGGTTCCAGCTGAGGTGGCAGCAGAGCCCTCTGGGAGCTGCAGGGACACCTCTGTGACACACTAACCCCACCAGGGGTTACTGACTTGCACCTGTGGAGGAAGAGCAGACCCCTGATGTGCCACTTTGTCCCCACAGACCAGGACAAAACTTGATTTCTCCTGGCTCTGGAGAGGCAAAGCCTCCTGAGGAAGGGGGGAAGATGAGTTCCTGCTTGTGTTTGTGGCTGCACAGGTTTGTGGGGTCAGGGGTGGCACCCCCAGCCAGCCTGAGCTCTGTGGGGTGGGTCAGACACTGGAGGTGTTTTCCAGGCTCTGGTGTTGAAGACCACTCATGCTTGGGTTTTCTGGTTCCACCCTCTTGTCCTGCTCATCTCTCCTGTTTCTAGGGGTGGCTGAAGCTTTTGTTTGCTGGATAATGACAGGCTTGTGGAATTCAGCTGGTTTTAAACCCTGAGGATCCTGTCTCCCCAGTGCTCCATTCTTGGGTGGGATTTTGAAACCCATCAAATGTGGGTCCTACTCCTTGGCCTTCCATCCTCTCTGCTCGCTGCTGTTTCTCTGGCTGAGGGGGTTTGGATGGGCATCCTCACATGTGGGCTCAGCTGAAGTTGGGCTCAGCTTAAATGGGGCTCAGCTGAAATTTGGCTCAGTTGAAGCTGGGTTTAGCTGGAACTGAGCTGAGCCTGGGCAGAGGCACCACCCAACCCTCTGTGCAGTGATGCTGCAGGAGCAGTGGGACCCAGCAGGGAGGTCCCATGGCTTTTCTGCTCCTCTTCCTCCCCCTGGACCTCCCCATCCTGCCCAGCTCATCCCACTGGCCCTGCCCACCCCTCCTGAGCTCTGCTCCTGCACCTGGAATGGAAGAGATGGGGGAATTCTCACCCTGGCAGTGCTGCAGAGCCCTCCCAGTGGGGTTTTGCATGTGGGGGACACAGCTGGGCTGGCAGGGGACACTGCTGGGCCACTGCCACAGGCTCTGTGCTCAGAGCATCACAGCCAGGCTCAGGTGGGACTCAGGAGGAGCAGCAAACAGCTGGGTCTGCTCCCCATGGAGTGACAGGACAAGGGGATTGGCTCCAAACTGAAGGAGCAGGTTTAGGATGTTGTTTAGGAAGGAGTTGTTCCCTGTGAGGGTGGGCAGGCCCTGGCACAGGGTGCCCAGAGCAGCTGAGGCTGCCCCTGGATCCCTGGCAGTGCCCAAGGCCAGGCTGGACAGGGCTGGGAGCAGCCTGGGACAGTGGGAGGTGTCCCTGCCCAAGGAAAGGACCCTTCCAACCCAAACCACTCTGGATTCCATAATTCCTCCCCCAGGCACCACAAACTCAAAGTCTCTGCTGCTGAGCCCCCCCGTTTGCTCTGCTGAGCCCATCCTGCTCCTGTTCCCCACTTTTCCATGGCTTCAGAGTCACCAGGAAATGCCAAACTCCTCCAAGATGAGGAGCCGGGGATGGAAAGCCCCTGGGCTGGAGCAGGGCTGTGTGGAGCCCCACTGGCTGCCCTGGGCTCTCCTGTGGTGCTGTGCTCGGTTATTTCCAGCTGTGGCTTCTGGAAACCTTCAGTGCTTTTGCCTCTTTTAGCCCTGGTGGCTCAGAAACTGCTCCTGGCAGGGCTGGGGCTGCTCCTCATTCTCTGGAAAAACCTTAAAATGCTGCAGAGAGTCAGAGGAACGCCAACTAAGGGAAAAAATAACAACCAGAAAAACAAAACCTGGTCTTTTTCCAATCAGGCTGCAATGTTGTTGTATTTTTCTTAAAGAAAAACACATCTCCTTTTTTTCCTGGATCCAACTGGCCCCTGCACTCTCCATTGTGCCAAGCTCCCAAAATAACTGCAGCTGTCAATGGAAATAAAGCTCTGGGAGAATCTCCCGTGGCTGTCTCACCCTCCTGAGCTCCTGGCGTGTCCCACACTCTCTGCTGGTGCCAATTCTTTGCTGTGGCAGCTCCTGGGTGTCCCAGTCCCAGGGCTGTGAGGGGCAGCCCCCAGAGGTGGCACAAATCAAGGGCAGCATGAGGTTGGCAGCTCTGGGTTGTTGGTGCATCCCTGCAGGTTTAACCCTTTGGGGCTGGCAGTGCCCCACTCGTGGCCAGAGCAGGGTTTGGGGTGTTCTGGGCTCCATCCCAACACAGCCACCCTTGGTCCAGCCAGTGATTCCCAGATGAATTCTTTTGGACTTGGGAGTGCTGAAGATCTGCATGTTCCAGGTCAGGGAAAGGAACAGGCACAGCACTCGTTCCTCTGGGTGAAATCCCTCAAATTGTTTGGGTTTTTTTAAATTCCTGTACACAAATGTTTTTCTGGCCTCCTGCTGCCTCCCCTCAGAGGGGCCTGGGGGCTCTCCCTGGGGGTGGCTGCTCTCCCACAGGCACAGGTGGGTTCACAGGGCCCACAGAGGCTCCTTTGCCCCATAAACACAGAAATGCCCTGGAAAAGCAGGGTCAGGCCCAACCTCTGCCCAGCTCCCTGGCCAGGATGGCCTGAACTGGAGCCTCAGGGCTTCAGTGCTGGTTTCCTGTGGAAGGACTGAGCTCTGCTGGGGCTTTTGGAGCCAGAGCTGCCTCTGTGAGCAGGGCTGGGAGCTGGAGCTCAGGTTGGCATCATCCAAGGGTAATGGTGCTGTGGTTTCACCACGTTGTTCCCTCCTGCCCTCCCTGCTCTCCCCCTGGCTCTGCTGTGCACACCCCATTTCTGCAGCCCAGGATCTGTTCTGCTCCTTGGGGCAGCACCAGGGGCTGTGGGAAGAGCAGGGATGGGGCAGCAGGTGGAGGGTGCAGGGCTGGGCTGGGGAGTGGCTCCACTCTGACCCAGGTGATGATGAGGCTCCTCCTGGCACCATGGGGGTGACTCCACCCTGAACATCCCAGCCCTTCCTGTGCCCTGGCCTTGTCACAGCCCTTCCTGTCCCCTGGCCTCGTCACAACCCCTCCTGTCCCTGATAGCCAGCCCTGCAGAGGGCTCCTCCAAAGCTGGAACAGCCAGGTCAGAAGGAGCTGGAGCTGTTATCAGCCAGGGCTGGGAGTGCCAGCCTGGCCAGGCCCTGCTGGGGCACTGTGGGATGAGTCACAAGGCTCACAGGTGAGTAATAAAATGGCTGCCTCTCACTATGAAGACACAGATATGATGTGGATGCACAGTGATATGTCCCCCAAAGTCCTTTTTCTTTTCCCTTACAACAGCCTCAGGGCATTCAGAGAGGGCTGGTTTGTTACCAGGAGGGTGGAAGAACAACACCTGACCTCCAACCAAGATGTGAGAAGGGAATCTCCACCAAGGGATGGCAGAGGAGGAGCTTGTGGAAAGTGGATTTGTAGAAAATGCCATGGAATAGGACAGACATTGCTGAGAGAGAAATGCAACTAGAAACAAATTTCAAAGGATGGCCTTGAAAAAAAGGCTGGATACTTTGGAGAAATAGAACTGTGAAAGATGCATTGTAGTGGGACCCATGAGGGGTAATTTGAGATGTTTGGCTTTAAGGCATTTACAGCATAGTGTGGCAAAAAGCTGATAGGCAAAGAAACACTTATAATGTATTGCAATTAGGAAATAGTTAACTTCTGTTTGTGATGGTGTGAATTATAACATCTGTATGTCTCACCCTTCACATGAGACTGAAAATGGAATAAAAGTTTTTAAAAGGCCTCTCTATTTCCCCACGTCTAGGTCAGAAAAGGGCTTAATCCAACAGAGTTGGCTGACAAAACCTTGGGAGGGGCTGAGGGTATAAAAGGCAGAGAATCCATCTTGTAGAGAAGCATGTGGCTGGTAATCATGGGGGCTCCCAGCACTGCAATTTTTCCTTATTCAGTCCTTTTGCTGTATTTTTTTGTTAAGGTTTAATAAACCTTTGACATTTTAGAAGTGAGCAGTCATTTCTCACACAAGGGTCATGGGGTGATTCAGCTCTGGGAGTCACCAGTGCCCAGCCTGTGCCACATGGGCAGGGCTGGCCCAGGGCACACGAGTGTCCCTTGTCCTGCAGGTGCTCAGAGCAGCATGGTGGGGCTGCAGGGGGGCACTGGCAGCTCCCAGTGAGCCCAAGGCCAACTCCTGACCACTCTTGGACTGGGGGCTGATTCTCCTAAAAACAATGGGCTGTAAACTGGGGAGGAGCCTGGCAGAGGGGGAGTGCAGGGGCTGAGGCCAAGGCCAGTGCTGTGTGTGTGATTCCAGCTCCTGGACCTGCAGGGAAGGACACAGGACAGAGCGTCCTGGTGGGCCCAGCCTGAACCTGAGGGGTTCTGGTGCCAGGGCACAGGGTGGGGTTTGGCAGAGCAGGCCCTGGGCTGATGGAGGAGGTGAAAAAGGGGCTGGGGCTTGGTCAGCTGAAAGCACCGAGGCAGCCCTGTGGGTGCAGCAGGGGTGGAAGAATCCTGGTCCCTGCTCCAAGGACTTCCAGCCCCTCATGGGCAGCTCCATGGGAAGGGCTGTGCAATGCGCTGGCCCAGCTGATGGCAGGGGTTGTCCCTGTGTCCCCTCCATGGCCCTGTGCTCCAGGAGGAGCTGTTGGAAGGGGCCATTCCAAACAGGGGTGAGTCCCAAACAGGGGCGAGTCCCAAACAGGAGTGAGTCCCAAACAGGGGTGACAGCCCTGGAGCCCTGGCGGGGCTGGGGGCAGCACTGGGGCTGCAGGAGACCCCTCGTGTGGAACTGCACTGATCTGATGGGTGTGGGAATGCAGCTGCTCTGGGGGGATCCCAGAGGTCCCTCCAGACACATTCCCTGGGTCTGCAGCAGGACATGGCAGTGCTGAAGGCTCTGCAGCTCCAGAGCAATTCCCACTGAGCCCGGTGCCCCCAGTGGGAGCAGAGCCCACCTCTGGTCACCCCCTGCTCCTGCCACCCCTCTGCTCTCCTCTCCACCTTCCTCTTGCTGCTGGGATGCTGCTGCCTCTGTCCTCTCTCCTGTCCCTGCTGCACTCCATGGATTTGTCCCAGGGCTGTTCCCACTGCCTGGTCCCTGCTCACTTTCTTGGCATTTTTTCCCTGCAAATCTGAGCCAGGCTGGTGCTTCCAGGGGGTTTCTGCAGGGTGGAGATTTCATCACTTTGTTGTCTCCTATTGTGCTGCTGGCAAGGCTGGAGGCCTTTGGAGGTGAGTTTGTGTTTGGGTGTTACCAGAGCAACCCTGGCAGGCTGAGAGCCTTTGCCTGCCTGCAGCACATCTGTCCAGCAGCTGTTTCCAGGCTCTACCTGTGGGCTCGGGGCCTGCCAGGGGGGTTCTGCTCTGCTGGGACCCTTCAGGGGATGGAACCTGTTGGGGAGCCAACAATTGGCCCTTGGATGCGATCCCTGTGTGCCCCAAGGATTGGAGCAGGCTCTGGAAAGTGAATTTACAGTAAAAGGCTGAACTCAGAGTAATCACCCAGGTACAGGAGGGGGAGTGGGACAGGGTTTGATGTCTGAAGGGTGTAGGGGGTAAATCCCAGGGGAAAGGGGCTCAGCCTGGAGCAAAGGAGGCTCAGGGGGGCCCTTGTGGCTCTGCACAGCTCCTGACAGGAGGGGACAGCGAGGGGGGTCAGGAAACAGGGACAGGAGGAGAGGGAATGGCCTCAGGTTAGGCCAGGGCAGCTCAGCGTGGGCACAGCAGGAATTTCCCCATGGAAAGGGGGCTCAGGCCTTGGAACTACCCAGGGGGGTGGACTTGGCATTCAGTGCCCTGTGCTGGGGACAAGGTGAGGGCTGGGCACAGCTGGGACTCTGTGGCTGGGAAGGATTTTCCAACCCAAACAATTCTGGGGTTCTGTGTGCCCCAGTTCAGTCACTGCCCATGCCAGAACATAAAGGACCTGCTGTCCACTCAGTGCCCCTCACCAGGCTCTTGGGTTTCCTTTGCAATCTTTTGGGGTCCTGAAGCTCCTTCTGCAGCACTTTCCAAAAGGAATAACCTCCAGCTCTGCAGCCAGGCTCAGTCAGGCTTGGGCCAGAGGCCAGGACAAAGCTCCCCAGCATCCTGTGATGCTCACCCAGCCCAGGCAGGAGAGAGGGCTGGAAATAGCCCTGGACTTTGGGTGTCTCTGTGGCTGGGACCTTGTGGGAAAATTCCCTGTGGTTGCCTGACTGCCAGCAGTTTCCCAAGGGTGTTTGCAAACAGCACATGCCCTTGTGAAATGCAGGGAGCAACAAAGGCTGGCCTGTGTCTGCAGGGCAGGAACAGCCCCCCAGCAGCACAGGAGGGATGGAGAACACTTGTCCCCAGCTGCTGGGGCTGTGGGATGGGGCTGGGCCTGCTCCTGCAGTAGGCAGGGCTGGCTGAGCCCCATGGTGCCCCTGGCAAGGACAGGGACCCCTGTGCCCCATGGTGCCCCCTGTGCCCCATGGCATTGCCCTGGCAGGGACAGGGACCATTGTGCCACATGGCATTGCCCTGGCAGGGACAGGGACCCCTGTGCCCCATGGCACTGCCCTGGGCTGCCTCTCCCCATGGGCAGGAGCAGGAGGGATCCATCCTGCCCTGCCCTGCCCCACCTCGCTGGGATTGCTCCAGGGAAATGGAGCTTGGCCAGTTTGGTTCCCTGGGATAAGGTGACCAATTGGAAATGCAACATTTTGGTGGCAAACTGGTCTTTGGCCATGTCAGCGTGCCCTGGACTGGAAACAGAATTGCTGTGAGGGAGGAGGGTGTCCCTTGCTCCCCTCAGTGAGACCCCACCTGCAGAGCTGCCTCCAGTTCGGGGGACCCAAAAAGCAGCAGGACCTGGAGCTGTGGGATGAGTCCAGAGGAGACACCTGAGATGCTCCAAGGGCTGGAGCCAAGCTGGGAGAGCTGGGGGTGCTCACCTGGAGAGGAGAAGCTCCAGGGAGAGCTCAGAGCCCCTGCCAGGGCCTGAAGGGGCTCCAGGAGAGCTGGAGAGGGACTGGGGACAGGGGATGGAGGGACAGGACACAGGGAATGGCTCCCACTGCCAGAGGGCAGGGATGGATGGGATATTGGGAATTGGGAATTGTTCCCTGTGAGGGTGGGCAGGCCCTGGCACAGGGTGCCCAGAGCAGCTGTGGCTGCCCCTGGATCCCTGGCAGTGCCCAAGGCCAGGCTGGGCAGGGCTGGGAGCAGCCTGGGACAGTGGGAGGTGTCCCAGGGTGGAATGGGATGAGCTTTAAGATCCCTTCCAACCCAAACCAGTCTGGGATTTGAGATTCTATCAAATGGATTTTCTGGGGGTCCTGGGGAGGAATGGACACATTCAGGAATGTTCACAGTCACTTTCAGAGGAGGATCCTTCAGATTTCTTTCACCTTCCTTCCCAATGTGCAAATTTTTAATAATTGTATTTCAAAGAGCTGCTTGTATTTGTTGTGAACCTGCATTTGAACCAGAGCAGAACAACTACAAAGAAACAATGAGACATTTGGAACATCACAAACCCAGAGGATGGAAAAAAAAATTACCCTCAATTTCTTTGGGCTCCATCCCAGCTCCAGGACAATTAATTCTGTGTGTCCCTCGAACACACTGGATGTTCCCTTTACTGCAGCAACTGCAGAAGATAAGAGCCATGACCTGGCACCAACTCTGGGTGCTGAGGAATTTCTAAGCTCATTTTCTGATAAGAGCCTTCCCAGGGTGGTTGGAAACAGTTTGTTTTCATGGGTACTGTGCAAGGTCAAGTTGTTCAGCCAGGGCCACCCCCTAATAATGCTGAGACTGAAATGAGGGTGGGAAATTAGGGAAACAAGGCTGTGGCACTGCAGACCCTGCAGCTCATGGCAGTTCAGGCATAAGGCAGCTCCAGGAAAAGCAGAGGGAAGGATGGAATTCAAACTGTAAAACTGCAGAATGAAACATTCACACTGTCCTTCTGCAAGGGGAAGGGGTTTCTGCTCCAGGGGTTGGGGTCACCCACCCTGGCCAGCAAAGGTTGCCTGGCTGTGTCTGGAGTAGAACAACATTTGCTGCCTTTGTGCTGGATGAGAGCCTGGGAACTGCACCATAACACCTTCTCCCCACTGCATTTTGTGGCCAAATCCAATCTTTGGATGTCCAGGAGGGAACAATCCTGCTCCCCTGAGCAGGGGAGGAATGGGGAGCTGCTGGTTCCCCCCCAGGTGCTGCAGGTCCATAACTCCATTCCATAACTCCCTTCCATAACTCCCTTCCATAACTCCATTCCATAACTCCATTCCCAGATCCAGCCCCACAGGTGCTGGCTCAGCCCAGGACTCCGTTCCTTGTCCCCACAGCAGCACCCTCAGGGTGCCCTGCCTGCCCCAGCTGAGCCCTCCCTGCCCTCCCAGCACATCCCATGGAGCTGACAGCTCCTGCAGGGCAGGGCACTGACCCCATGGCTGGGCACTCGTGGGCTGAGGGCAGAGCTGCCAGGGCTGGGGGTCTGTGAGGAGCAGAAGGGAGAAGCCAGAAGGCAGCAGGAGGCACCAGGGCCCTGCATCACCCATGGGGCTGTGGTACCACTGAAAGGGACTGGAAAAACACCACTGTGCTATAGACTGTGTTGGGGAAGATGAAACAGGAAAGCTTTATCAATATGATTGCCTGGCAAAAGATTTTGAGAATATAGAAACTATAAGTGAGATTGTAATGAAAGCAAGCTTTGAGATACTGAACAACTGGGAAACAATGGTGTGGCTGCCGAAGGTGATCCCCTTTTGATGGAACAACACCCTCTGCCTGCAGACAGGCCCAAGGGTCAGAGCAGACCCTACAGCTTGGCAGAAGGGGCCCAAAGAGGAGTTTGAAGGGTTTAAAATGTAACACAGTATGGTAGTGTAATGATTCTTATAGGCTGTATGTAAATGCTATAGGATTTGTATCTTGTACTAGATTGGTTAGTGAGAATGAGAATATTCAACACAGAAGAAGATTTATTGTATTGTAATGGGAATTTCACCCTCTTACCCCCTTTACTCTCTTATGATTTTGCTCTCTTACCCTCTCATCCTCTCTCCCCCTCTCTTCTCTCGGGCCTGCTCTGAGCTGTGTTTGGCAGCTCCCAGCAGGGCCCTGCACCCAGGCCCTTTGCAATAAACCCCAAGTTCCAGACCTGGCTGCAGAGATCTCTCGTCTCCATCCATCCCCACCATCCTACCCCCTGATGCTCCTACAAGATTGGCTCTCACAATTCAAAGATAACTATTGTGTGAACATTAAGAGAAGCTTTAGTGATGTACAGTTATGTTATTGTCGTGTAGGTGTCCTCTGTTCTCCCCATGGTTCCCTTTCCCCCCTGTATTGTTGCCATCAGACACCTGGGCTGTCCAGGACAGGTACAAAGAAGCTGCACAGGTGTCCCTTACCTGGGGCAGGTGGGAATGGACAAGTTTGGGGTGCTCAGGGGGTGAGGCATGGCAACACCTGAGCTCCAATCCAGGTACAAGAAAGCAGTGTCCACTGATAAATGGCAAAGAAGAGCTGCCTGACAGACTTTGGGAAGGACCAGGGCTGGCTGCTGCAACCCCCAGGGGTATAAAAGTCTGAGCATCCATCTTGAAGATGAACTGGCCATGAGGTGTGCACGAGGGGCAGCTCCCAGTGCTGCAGATTTTTCCTTATGTAGTCCTTTGTTGTATTTTTGTTAAGGTTTAATAAACCTCTTTAAATTTTCAAAGTGAGCAGTTGTCTCTCACCACTGGCTGAGAAGTGTCCACCAGCTGGACCCAGTGCAGGATCCCCCCAGTCCCAGCTCCCATCCAGCTGGAAAAGGGCTTTGCATTTCCAGAGGAGTGACCATTTGCTGGGAATTCATGCAGACGAGGACAGGGGGTCACCCCACTTCCCAAGGCCTTGTTCGAGGGGCACAAAGGAGAACAGATATGCCTTGGCCAGTGAACAAACAGCCCCCAGAGGCTGCCCAACCTGGGCTCACCCTGCTGGTGCTGGCTGGGGCAGCTGCGAGGAGAAGAGGCAGCAGAACACCTGGGAGCCCAGGAGCAGCACTGCAAGGGGCTTTGGCACTGCCAGGACTCTCTGCTCACACACACAGGCTGCTTGTGTGGGAGTTGCTCCAGCAAACCCTGGAGCACAGAGGTGTCATTGACTTCACAGGGCCTGGGCACCTCCTTGAAGGAGGTACTTGTGTGTTTGAGGCTCTGGAGCAGGGTGAGTTTGCTGGATGGGCTGGGGTGGAACTGCAGGACACTGAAATGCTTCAGGGCTGAGATCACTCTTGGCCCCGTGGAACGACTGCAGAAGATTTATTGACGTTTATCTTCATTGCTGCAGAAAAATGAGTGGTGTGTTTGAGCCAGAAAGGCAAAATCAGGCTCTTGGAAAAGCAGCAGGGAGAGTTTCCAGTTTCCAAAGCTGCTGGGTGTTTCAGGGAAGGTTCCCCCACTCCAAGCCTCCTGCAGTAAAAGCCCAGCTGGGAGGGAGCAGGGCATGGAGCTGTGTCTGGAGTCAGGGATGGCCACAGGGGCTCTGATCTGCTGCTCCCATGAGGAAAGGACACTTTCCCTGCCAGAGTAGACCACAGAAGCCTGGGAAGATGGGGGGATCACTCTTTTTGGCCCAGATTGCTCTGACGAGTTCATGTCTTGCCCTTCTGGGGAGTGCACCTGGGCAGAGCATCACCAGCACCGTGTCCTGGGCAAGCTCTGCCCTCCAGGGCTCACAGCAGCCCAGGGGCTTTTGGCCTTAAATTAAATCAGTTGAATAATGTTAGGGAACAGCTGGGAAAATGGGGAGGGGGGTTCACAGGGAGCTGACGGGAGGCCACTGCTGTGTGCAGTGTTTGTAGGATCTCCCCGGGCTTGCACAGGGGGTGAGGGGCACCTGTGGGACCTGCTTGGCTCTGCTGCTCACCTGGCTCCTGCTGTCCCTGCTGCCAGGATGGAGCAGGGCTGGAACACAGCTCCCATCACTGGTGCCAGCAGGGTGAGGGCTGGGGTTGGGTTGCTGCTCAGGAAATGCTGGACCTCGTGCCAAGAGACTCTCTGGGAAGCAAAAAGATTCCCTGGGCTGGGTGGGAGGAAGAGGTGGCACAAGGAAGGCTCTGTGTGTGCATCCTCCAGTGCCCACCCTCTGTCCCAGCAGCAGGAAGAGCCTCTGGGCTGGTTGGAGGACACAAACATTTCTGCTGAGGGCTCTGGGAGAGCCAAGCAGAGCCGTGGTGGGTGCAGCCTGCTTGGCTGGGTGTCCCAGCTATGGGGCTCAGACCCCTTGGGCTGTTGCTGCCCATCTGCAGGGAGCCCTGAGCATCCCCAGGAGCAGAGAGCAGGAAATGCTGGGCTCAGGGACACCCTGTGCTGATCCCAGCCCCTCTGGAGGCTCCCTGCCGATGGATTTCTGCCCTCTGCTCCCTTCTCTCAGCAGCTCTCCCAAAGGAAATCTCCAGGGAGCACCTCAGGGGGCTGAGCTGGGCTGTGCATCCCCCAGAGCCGAGGGATGGCCAGCCCATTGGGAAAAACACTTGTGAAAATGTAAAAAGATAATAAAGGGCAATAGGAGACAAGGAGCATAGAGCAAAGGTTATTATGGCTGGGTGCATCTTGGCATTCAGCTAAGACTACACTGGTATTTTTGGGGGTTCTCTTTAAATATTATTTTTATTACATCAGCCTTTTACATATTTTTAGACTTTTATATGTATCTATAAACTAGTTTACATATTCCAGGAACTATTTTACATGGTTCTTTGGATCTGCTTTTTTAGAGTACATGTGTTTCCTGGCTATGGTTTTGGTTCTTTTTTTTTATTACTTCTAGTTTAGGCTTTGGTTTATATTTTCTTCAGACAGTGAGTGCTGATTGTTGGTATATAGTAGGTGTCTGCATTGGATGTTATCTCATCTAAGTAGGCATTTTAATACAAGTATAGCTATTTCACTACTATGTCTAAGCTTAATTAACAACAGAAATAAAAACGCTATCTTTATAACAAAGTGTCCTGGGTTGACAAGGAAGTGAGATTTAGTTACTTTAACATCACACATATAAAATCTATTTAAATATTTGCCAAAAGCCAATATTATGCATCTATAACAGCATACCTGGCTGTTACAGATAGATGTATATAGATGATTTATAGAGGTGGCTGTGCCATCCTGGCACCCTCTGCAAACATCTGGAGCTCTCTCGGTGTCTGAGGGCTCTGCTCCTGCCCTGGCAGCCTGGCTGGAGTCTCCTGCTCCTCTCTCTGGGGTATTTTTAGCAGGAGCTGCATCTGCTCGGGCTGTGGCTGTGCCCGCCGCTCCTCCGGAGCCGATAAGGGAGCAGCGAGCAAACAATGGCAGCCTCAGTTATTTTTGGCTCTGAGGAGCTCCTCACCAGCAGCATGACTTTTTAATAAACAAAATCCCCTTCATGGAGGGCTCGGAGGAACAATGGCCCCATTGATCCCCCGCACTGCCGAGGCTGCAGTGGAGGAGTCACTGAGGGCCGGGCTGGGGCGGACAAGGGGCTGCACAACAACAGGGCTGTTCTGGGAAGGGCAGGAAAGGCTCCAGGGACAGGAGGCTGAGCTTCCTCTGTGTCCCTGGGTCTGTTCCTACCACTGCTGCAGCCTCCCAGGCAGCTGGGAGAGAACAGAGCCTGGGATGGGAGCCCACCCAGCCCAAGGGATTTGGCTTGGAGGGTTGGGGGACGTGGCCAGATGGGATCTGGGGAGGTTTGGCCCAGACAGGATTATGGGGAGGTTTGGGCTCCAATGGATCTGGGGAGGTTTGGCCCCAGATGGGATCTAGGGGGGTTTGGACCCAGAGGGGATGTGAGGAGATTTGGGTCCATATGGGATCTGGGAAGGTTTGGGCCCAGATGAGGTTTGGGGAGGTTTAGGCCCAGGTGGGACCAGAGATGTTTGGGCCCAGATGGGATTTGGGGAGGTTTGGGCCCAGGTGGAACCAGGAGAGGTTTGGGCCCAGATGGATCTGGGGAGGCTTGAGCTCAGATGGATTTGGGGAGGTTTGGGCCCAGCTGGGATCTGGGGAGGTTCGAGCCAAGATGGATCTGGGGAGGTTTGGGCTCAGATGGATTTGGGGAGGTTTGAGTTCAGATGGATCTGGGCCCAGGTGGGATCTGGGGAGGTTTGGGCTCTGCAGGAAGAGGAGCCAGAGGAGGCTGTGTGGCTGCTGTGGGTGACACAGGGACAATGGCCAGGAAAGGGCTGATGGAGGCCGGGACCTCCTACCTCACTGTCCTCCAGCCCCACTGTCCCTCCTGTCCCCCTGTCCCTCCTGCCCCACTGTCCCTCCAGTCTCACTGCTCCCACTGTGCCTGCTCTGCTCCCACACTTCCTTACCCTGAGCTGGGAGGGATCCCCAAGGATCACTGGATCCAACTCTTGAGGGATCAAAGCCCCAGCTTGGTGCCATCAGCAATGTCCTGAGCACTGGGACAGCTGAGGAGGATTTTGGGACACTTCTGTTGAAGCAGAATGGGTTTTGGGAAATCAGAGAGCAGCTGTGCTCAGGGCAGGTAACATCTCAGTGTCTGTGCTGGCTTGCCTGGGTTATCTGGAGATTTTGGGAGAGCTGTGGGTTCCTTCCCTGGGCCTCCCAAGGGAGGTTTGCTCACTGGGAACAGCTTAGGCAGCAACACAAGATGAAGACATCTGATAAAAGGGCTTAGTGGTGAGGAACATCAGTTCTGGGGGCTTGTTAGAGTCCTCTGGAGATGTCCTTTTTGTCAGCCCTGGGTCTGCCATCAAGATGTGAGGATTTGGCTCTTTGCCCTAGGAGAGGGGTCTCTGTTCCAGCATCAAGCTCAGATCTCTGCTGAGTTGCTCAGCTCTTCCCCGTGCACTTGGCCAACGTTAAAAGGGGAATAAAGTCTCCTCTGGAGAGACATGGGCTTATTTATAAACATTTTCAAGTCTTCTGAGCTGGGCAGATGAAAGGGGCTGGTAAAGTGCAAACCAAAGTCTTCTCATCAATCCTTAACTGTGTGATAACAGCTCAATTTACCCTCTACAGGAGCTTCCCAGCTCCTTTTGACTGCTCTGACAGCTGATTGCTGCAGTTGGAGGGATGCTCAAATGTCTGCAGCACTGAGCACTTTCTGCAGCACCCAGCCTCCTCCTCAGCTCTGTTCCTGGGTGTTTCCTGGGAAAGAATGCACCTTGGAACAAGCAAGGCAGCCAGACAGGATGATAAAATCAGGTTATTCATTTATTTACATGCCAAAAATGTGGTTTTTTGGGCTGCAGAGGATCATGGTCAAGTTGTCTGATTTATCACGGGCTTGGCATCTACCTGGAGGAAAAGGCAGACCCCAGACTCACTGGTGAGACTCAAGGTCAGCCCTCAGGACAGTCCCCATTGCTGCCATCCAACTTCTCCAGGCTTTTCCCATGTTCTGGTGGAGCTGCTCCTGCCAGGAGCTGTTTGGGTCAGTCACAGTTCTACACAATGTCTGTGTGAAAACTCCAGGGAAAGCTGGGCTGGAGGAACAGGACAGAGCACCAGGGATTCAGGCAGGGCCTGACTTGTTATCTGCTGGCATCTGCTCAGCGCCGAGCTCCTCTGGGAGCCTCAGATGTGGTCAGGGCTCTGAGGAGGTGGGGAGGGCTGGCAGGCAGACGAGCACGGCTGGGGCTCTGGGGATGTGATTCCCAATCAAGTGATGCCCCACAAGCATCCTCAGATGGGATCATCCTTTGATGGGGCAGACAAAGAGCTGCTGTCCCTGGGCTGTGCTGGATCTGCAGGTCCCAGCAGCACCACACTCTGCCTCCAGACCAACCCAACCCAAACCCACTCTCCAGTGCAACCACAGGAGTGACCCTGCTGGGCCAGAGCTGCCAGGCTGGCTCCAGAGGGAGGTGAAGTTCTTGTTTTCCTCCCAAAGGGACCATGACTGTCAGGAAAATGGCTGGAGGAGTGAGAGGGCTGAGCCCGAGGGATGAGACCTCAGCCCCTGTGGCCACCCAGCCCTGGGAGAGGAGCTGGTTCCCATCAGAGAGCTGGGGAGGATTCAGGTGCTCCAGTGCTACTCCAGGACCCTTTGTCCCCCAGTCCTGGCTCCAGGGTCCCCTGTCCAGAGCATCCCAGGGGGGGAAGTGGAAGAGAGAGCCTGATCTGTCCCTCTCTCTGCAGATTCTGTCCCTCTCTTTGCAGATTCTGTCCCTCTCTTTGCAGCTTGGACTTTGGCTCTCTGAGCCCTTGCCTGGAGGTTCCTGTGTCAGTCCCGGTGTCATCCTGCCCAGAGCCCCCTCGTGGCTGCTGCAGGGTGACCCACAGCCCTGAGGACAAGGACACAGTGCATTTCCTGTGCTGCCTTCAGTGGGGATGTGGGTGCTGGACGTGCCCTTGTGCCAGTCTGTCTCACCCTGAGATGTTTCTGTTCCGTCTCTCTCAGCTCCTGCTGTCTTGGCTGACCTTCATCCCCAGCTGAGGAGGAAGCTGTGCAGAGAAATGCCAAATACCAGGTGGGAAATAGGAGCAGGATAGGAAAATTACCACTGCTGAGTCCTTGGGGGAGTAGAGTAACAAATCCTTCCAGGGAGAGCCTGGCACAAGGCCACCTCTGCAGACAGGAAAATGCTCTGCACTTCCAGGGCCAGGGAGAGGGCTGGGGGATGACATGGACACCAAACATCTGCAGGGAGGGCTGAGAGCTTGGGCATCGTTCCCCATGTGCAGGGAACACCCAGACCTGACAGGATCTTGTCTGGGATCCAAAGAACCCACCAGCTGCCCCTCCTGCAGCTTCCAGGCTTGAGCAGTCCAGTGGCATGGGCTGGTGGCCCCAGTGCTGGGCCTTAGCACAGGGCTCAGGCACAGAAACACTGGACTCAGTCTTGGTTTGGAAAGCCAGGAGTCTGCTAAGGAAGGCAGGAGCCTCCCCTGAAATGGAGAATGTAAACCCTCCCCACCCCTCTGAATTGCTATAAATTTTAAATTAAGGGGCTCTCAGGCAAAAATATGGGAGCAGGAAATAACAGTTCCTTAGTAGGGAAGGAAAAAAAAAAGGATAAAATAAACAATGCAGTACATTACAACAACACTGACAGAGTCAGAACCCAACCTGACACCCTGTGGGTCAGGGTGTTGGTGCCAGTCTCATTGGAATTGTGGCTGCAGCCCTCCTGCAGTGTCAGGGGTGGTTCTGTTGGAGCAGGGATCTGTAGAGAAGGATGTATTCTTCCTCTGAAGATCCAGTGGGAGAAGAGGCAGCTGCTGTTCCTCTGGGGAATTCCGTGGAGAAGCTGTGCTGGTGTCTCAAAACCTCTGGATTATATCTGGGTAGCAATGCTTGGCTCCTCCCTCTGGGCGGAGCATCTCACAATGGGATGTTATAGTTCTTATCAGCCATGCAGTGACATTCAATAGCTGTTATCAGCAATGTCCCCTCCTGAGGGAAGTGTGATTGTGGTCACTCAAAGAGAGAGATAAGGCAAACTGCCCACTGGACAAAAGATAATCTGCCATACAGATGGTAATGGAAAACATCTTGCATTGCAATTTTCAACACCCCCTGCATGGTCCTACCCAACTTTATCCTTCTGGCCAGGTCTGCAGGAGCTCTAAGATGGGTCTTGGCTGCTTCAGCTGCCCTGAGGAGTCTGGAACAGCAATGGAGCCATGGCCAAGCACCTGGCTTCCACCCCAGGCTGCTGCTCCAGGTGTTCTCCAGGTAAAGAGGCTGTGGTTTGACACAGGGAAAGCTGGAGAGGTTCTAATCCAGGTTGCGCAGTACAGCAACATTGCCTGGTCCCTCTGGTTCACACAGGAGAGCAAGGGAATAATTGGGAAAAGACAACAAAGGAGGGGAAATTTTTCACTGAGCACAGGCACAGCCTGAGGAGTTCACACAGAGCGGGATGGTGTTGGGTGCATATTGCAGACATCTTTTATGAAAAATCCTTTCCTTAGGATTTTTCCTCCTGAGAAGCTGGGAGGCCTCAGGAACAAAATGTAAACAATGATTATCTGCTGCTGTGGAATGCAACAGGTGCATCTGGGATTGGCCCATGTTGGATGTTTCTAATTAACGGCCAATCACAGTCAGCTGGCTTGGACACAGGGCCCCGAGCCACAAGCCTTTGTTATTTGTTCCTTCCTATTCTATTCTTAGCTAGCCTTCTGAGATGAAACCTTTTCTTCTATTCTTTTAGTACAGTTTTAATGTAATATATATCATAAAATAATAAATCAAGCCTTCTGAAAAATGGAGTCAGATCCTCGTCTCTTCCCTCAACATAAGAGAAGCTTTTGGCTCATCTTGGCAGGCCCAGGTCTGGTTTGCTTTTGTTTCTGTCTCTTTATAGCACTTGTGAATGTGTTGCTCCTGTTTGTCTCTTGGGAATAGATATTTGCTTGCACCATCAGCCTGGCTTATGTTCATGGGAACTTCCCAGCTGGCTGCCAGACCGTGAGTCACTGCATCCCTCTGGGCACAGCCATGCCCACAATCAGGGACTGGGCTCTCCTGCAGCCCTGGCAGGCCCTGGCTGTGGACAGGGAGGCAGAGCTGTGCCCAGCTGGGAGCCCAGAGCTGGGCTGGGACAGCACCTGGAGGAGCAGCCAGGTCCAGGGAGCTCTGGTCTCTCTCAGGAGCTTGGATTCCTGTGTGGAAGCATTCTGGAAGAATTTTAGCTCAGATGTGAGCCCATGGGTGCATCCCTGCAGGACACAGAATTGTTGCTTTGCTGACCCTGCCTGGCACCAGGAGTAGCTCCAGGGGCTGCCCAAGGGTGCAGGAATGAGCAGGAGCAAAGCCCAGCACTCTCTGGAGCTGGAGCTGGAGCTCTGGTAGCTGTGGGGAAACTGAGACGGAGCTGAGCCAGGGGTGGCTCTGGGGCTGGGGGCACAGGAGGGGTGGGTGAGGAGGGGCAGTGCCCCCGGTTTGTCACACCCAGGAGTGTCACCCCTGTCACCACATCCAGCTGAGCCAATGCAGGGATGGGGATGAGCAGGGACCTTCCCAGCCCTGGGAGCCTGGGGATGTCCCAGCAGCAGCCAGAGGGTGTGACAAAGTCTCAGGCAGGTCCCCACAGCCCTCTTACCAACATGGGACAGAGCCCTGCAAGGCCACCAGGGCCTGTCTGGGACCCTGGCTATAAACATTTGGTGCCACTCCAGCATGAGCACAGATGTGAGAAATTAATGTGTAGAAAATTTTAAAAACTTGATAGAAGGTTTATATAGTGTGGAAGGTTTATATAGTGTGTATTTGTACATAAATTTTAAGATAAAAATGTTGATGTAGAAATATTATAGAATAGGACTTAGATCTTTTATAGAATATTGTTGAGAGAGAAATAGAACTAGAAATAAGTTTTAAAGGATGGTTTTGTAAAAAAATATTAGATATTTTAGAGAAATAGAATCCAACACACAGGGAAAGAGAAAATGCGAACTTTCCAATGCTTTTGGTGTTTTACACTTCTGTTTTGGGAGCAAGTAGACAGTTCCAGCAGTGACACACTTCTGTGCACTGATGTTTCCTTTATGGATCCAGAGATGTGAGGACAGGTTTTTCTGTGCTATCACAAGCCAAATAACCCCACTGTGCTGAGAGGTCCAGCTGTGAGTGCCATGCACTGGCCTGTCCTCTCTCTGCTGCAGTAAATCCATGAATGCCAAGGATTCCCCCATAAAACATCAGCACTGTAATCCCCAGGAAAGGGTGTGAATGTTGGGTATCATAAGGCACCAATTGTGGGTGTTGTGATGACAAACAGACCTTTTTTTTTCCTGGGTTTTCTGGAGCCAATAAACCACAATTACAAAAGCACAAAGATAAAAGCACCCAGGCCGTGCTGCAGCAAGGGAGCAGAGCCAGGGCTGAGCTCAGAGGAAGGGGCTTCACTGGGCCCCTGTGCTGGGCCAGAGCTTTGGGAAAGGTTCTGAAGATGAAACCCCTGTGCCTCCTCCCACAGAGCACCTGGCAGAGCTCAGGGATGTCCCTTCCTTTTGTCAGCTGAGTTGTCAGCTTGTGCTGCAGTCATGGGATTTTGGGCTGCTACAGAATGGAATCACAGAACAGAATCCCAGACTTGTGTTGGAAGGGACCTCAAAGCCCATCCAGGTGTCCCATGGCAGGGACATCTCCCACTGTCCCAGGTGCTCCCAGCCCTGCCCAGCCTGGCCTGGGACACTTCCAGGGCTCAGCTTCTCTTGGAAATCCATTCCAGGGCCTGCCCACCCTGCCAGGGAACAATTCCCAATTCCCAATATCCCATCCAGCCCTGCCCTCTGGCAGTGGGAGCCATTCCCTGTGTCCTGTCCCTCCATCCCTTGTCCCCAGTCCCTCTGCAGCTCTCCTGGAGCCCCTTCAGGCCCTGGCAAGGGCTCTGAGCTCTCCCTGGAGCTTCTCCTCTCCAGGTGAGCAGCCCCAGCTCTCCCAGCCTGGCTCCATAGGACAGAAACCCTCCTTCCCTGCCAGGGTGCTTTGGATCCAGGTATTCTCAGTCCCCATTGTCTCTGGACAATGTTCTGAGCTGAGTTTCCAGGAATGCAACTTTTAACACACGGCAAAACCGTTTTGTACATCTCCTTTCATTTCCTGCTGTTCTTCCAATTAAACCAACATGAAAGCCATAATGCCATAAAATATGGGAAACATCTAGAAGAGGAATCATGAAATAATTTCCTCTTGATGTAAGTAAGTATTCCATCCCTCTCAGTGAAACTACTTGTAATTTTTGTCTAATTACACAGCTTTTTATGGTGCTAACGAGTGATCCACAGTCAATATCCTACCAGGGCTCTGACTTGTTACTGCTTTTGAAGTGGGAATCTTCTCTCTCTCTTTTGAAAATGAGTAAATGTAATTCCATGGTTGGCTTGATGCTGCACAGATTCTAAATGTTTATGTATTTCAGCAACAGTACTTTGTGTTTCCTCAACTTTAAATCATTGCTAACATGAACAAGGCCAGGTTGGACAGGGCTTGGGACAGTGGGAGGTGTCCCTGCCCATGGCAGGGGTAGAACTGGAGGGGCTTTAGAGTCCCTTCCAGCCCAAACCATTCCATTATTCTGTGATTCTATGATTTGCCTCACACACAGCCCCTGGCTGTGATTTTACACAGACATGGGCACTTCTGGCTGATTCCTTCCCTGGTGACTGGCCCAGAACTGGTTTTGTCTAGAGTGAAGAGAAACTGCACCAAGGAGCTTCAGACTTGATATGAAAGAACATTTCTTTGGTGAGAAGGTGATCAAACACTGGAACAGGGTCCCCAGAGAGGTGCTTGATGCCTCAGGTCTGACAGTGCTCAAGAAACACCTGGACAATGCCCTTAACAACAGGCTTTAAATCTGGGTCAGTCCTGCTCAGGCAGATGATCCCTGCAGGTTCTATTCTATTCTATTCTATTCTATTCTATTCTATTCTATTCTATTCTATTCTATTCTATTCCATTCCATTCCATTCCATTCCATTCCATTCCATTCCATTCCATTCCATTCCATTCCACTCTATTATATTCATCTTTCTCTGACTGAAATCCTAACTCTGAAGGAAAACCCCAAATGTTGGTATTTACCCCAGGACAGATGATAACAGATTTGCACTCAGCAACACCAGGTTATTTCATTCTGTTAACATCCAAACATAAACATTAATGCAATCCTAAGTCTATTTAACCTCCACCCAGAGCATCATATTTAATTTGCTGTACTGCTGTGGAGTTAGGACATTATTATCATTATCCAACCATTCATTTAAAGCACTGAAATGCACAGCCCATAAGCTCAAAATGAAGCTGCTCTGCCACAAAGGAGAAATTAGCAATCACTCATTCAGTTTTGGCCTGCTCTTGAGAAAAGTTTTGGTTCCAGTGGGGCCACGCTCTCTGACAGGAAACTTTCTCCCAGAACAACTCACTCCTCTGTGGTGAGGTTTGATCCTGAAATCCACTTTCCCACACCCTCCCTCTCTCACATTGTGGCTCCACCTGAGCCTTGGGAGATCTCAGGAGGGGCTGGCTCATCTCTGGTCCTGCAGAGCAGGTGGGCAGGCCAGGGCTGGTTTCACTGCCCTTGAAACACTTTGTGCATCTCCAGCATTTGGCTGCGCACCCCAAACCCCCTCTGCAGGGCTGAGGTGGCCCCAGGTGTCACCAAGGCAGTGTCACCTGTCACTGCCCTTGCTTTGCCAGGTACAACTGAAAAATGAAGTTTTTCCATGAGGCTGTGGCCTGTGGAGGAACAACCTTTGCAGTGAAGCTGTTGCCAGGCCTGTCAGGTACCATCATTGCAGGAGGGGTTGATTTTTATTCCTATGAAGGAAGCAGCCAGTTCTTCTGGCAGCCCAGGAGCACCTCCCCATGCTTTCAGCACCATCCCACCACTTTGGGGCCTGGATGTGGCAGCTGAGCAGCGTGGCCTGGAGAAGGAGCATTGCTCCAGGGACATGGGGCGGGCACAGGAGACAGCAGAGCTGTGGGAAGGGACCTGGAGGTCCTGGCTGATGGCCAGTTGGACATGAGCCAGCAGTGCCCTGGGGCCAGGAGGGACATCCCTGTCCTGGGGGCATCTGGCCCAGCATTGCTGGCCAGGCCAGGGAGGGATTGTCCAGCTCTGCTCTGGGCTGGGGCAGCCTCACCTCGAGCCATGGGGTATGGTATGATATAAGAAAGAGATTAAACTGTTAGAGAGTGTCCAAAGGAGGGACACAGCGATGGAGAAGGGTCTGGAGGGGCCCTGAGGAGCAGCTGAGGGCTCTGGGGTTGTTCAGCTGGAGCCGAGTGAGGGCAGAGCTCCCCAGGGCTGCAGCTCCTTCCGAGGGACAGCTCCCATCTCTGCTCTGGGCCAGGGACAGGAGCCAGGGCATGGCTGGGGCTGGGCCAGGGCAGCTCAGGCTGGAGCTCAGGGCAAGGCTCTGCCCCCAGAGGGTGCTGGCACTGCCCAGGCTGCCCAGGGAATGGGCATGGCCCCAAGGCTGCCAGAGCTCCAGGAGCCTTTGGGCAGCACTGCCAGGGGTGCCCAGGCTGGGGCTGCTGGGGGGGGCTGGGCAGGGACAGGGGCTGGGCTGGGGGATCCTGGTGGGTTCATCCCAGCTCAGGATATTCTGATATTCTGAGTTCACCACGGAGCAGCCCAAGCAAGTGTGGTCACTGCCTCTTTGCTCTGTGAGGGTGGGTGAAGGCCGAGTCCCAGGCAAGACAGGGCTTGAAGAAGCTGCTTTGTAGCAGTGCTGATCATGGGGACCATGATCTTAGCCTCAGCACTGGCCTTTGGCATTGGCAGCAGCTGCTGTGCCAGAGGGCTTGGCTGGCTTGCTGTAAATAACTCCCGGAGCCTGTGAGCTGTGTCCGGGCCTGTGACGGCAGGAGCTGGAGCTGAATCCCCAGCACATGATCCCACTGGCTCCTGGCCATGGCAAAAATACCTCAGGAGGGATCAAGAACTGCCCTGTGGTCAGGACAGCTACCATCTCTTACAAGAACAGCCAGGCATTATCTGCCCACAAAACACTGCTGCTGAGGGATGTCTGGAGCCCAGCAGATCCCACATGACCGGGGAAATTGAGGGCTGAGCCTGGAAGTCTGGCTGCTGCCTCAGCCCTGAGGAGCAGCCCAAAGACACGGCTTTTAGAGCCTCATGCCTTCCAGACAGCTCTGACCAAGGCCTGCCCTCCCCTGCCCTCTCTGCCTCCAGATCTTTTCCATCTTTTTTGGTTCTTCCTGTCAAGAGGACCCTGATTCCTGCCTCTCCCCATGGGGCTGTTGGCAGCAGCACTCCTGACACTGCTCTGTGGGACTGGGGATGCAGGGAGGTGCTCTGGTCACTGCTTATGCTGCTCTTGCCCTCCCTGATCATCCCCATTCTCTGCTGTCCAGAGGATGCTCTCTGGAAAGGAGCTGCTGGACAGGCTGGACAGCCACTGCCAACCCACCAAGCTGGGCAGGAAACCTCCTCTCCTTTCTTCCTAGTAGCAGAAATACATCAAAATATTCTTCTGAACCCACATTCAGCTCACTTTAGGAAAGGTGTGCCCCATTCCTAAGTAAAGGTGGGGACAAAAAGTAGAGAAAGAACCTTTCTCCTGAATTAAACTTGTCTTATCTCATATCTCATCTCAATCTCTCAGTGGATTGATGGGAGGTTCCTTCCTCTGCTTTTGTCAGTCTAGAGAGAGAAGCAGTTCTTGGACATGATCTAAGGAGTGCCTGTGGGAAGGCACAGCCAGATGAGGAGGATCAGGAAAAATGTCCTGTTCTCCTCTGCCCTTGGGCTGCTAAACTTCACAAATCCCACCAAAGTCAACTTGACTACTAGAAGAACTTCTGGACCTTAAAAAAGTCTCTGGAAGTCCAACACATCAGAGACAATGGGCTGGGGGTCTGGAGGAGGAGAACTGATGTGCACTGATGGAGAAGAGGCTGCAGAGGAGGAAGGCAGGATGAAAATGTGAGATGGTGCCCAGGGCAGGGTTAAAAGCTGCTGAGGACTGAGGGAAGAGGGAATTTCCATGGCTCAGTCTTGCTCTGCACATTGCCTGCCCCCAGCCTGTGAGATTAATCACTGCCTTTCACCAGCACCAGAAGAAAAAGATCCCTCCCCCCCTCACCATGATATAATAATCTGAAAATTCCACAGCTCCAGTTTAGCCAGAGCCAAAAACCTCATTCTGGAGATCCTGCTCCATTTTTCAAAGTCCCTGTGCCTTTGAAGCTCCTGATTTCAGTGGATGACGCTCCCTTCCCAAGGAGCGATCCAGCGCAGGCTCCAAACCCTGTGAATCACTCTGGCCTCGGGGAATTGCCACAAGTCACTTGAGTGGCTAAAAATATCTCTGAGGAAACAGCACAGAAATACCCATATCCGCTGACGCCAGGCTGGGAGGGCACTCCAAATTAACCTGGTGCCGTTTCTGCTCCTCCTGCCCTGCAGGGCTGTTCCTCAGTGGGAGCAGATCCCAGCAAACACAGAGGTTTGTAGGACACTTGGTTGCTCTTCAGGGGGAGAGGGGTGGTGGAAAGAACATTTGTGTGGCTTAGAGGTGGCCCTCAGCTCTGATTTCCAGGGGATTCTGAAGTGCAGGGGGCTGTTCCTGAGCCAGGAGTGCTAAGTAAAGGGGCTGATTGTACTCATGGAATCATGGAATTAAGCTTGGAAAAGGTTTCTAAGATCATGAGTCCAACCATTCCCCCTGGAGTGCACTGCCAAGGCCAGCACTAACCATGTCCCCAGGTGCCACATTTACACATCTTTTACTTCCCTCCAAGGATGGTGGGCCCATTGCTGCCCTGAGCAGTTCCAAATCCCTGCCACCCTTTCCACTGGGAATTTTTCCCTAATATCCAAACTAAACCTACCCTGGAGCAACTTGAGGCTGTTTCATCTTGTCCTGATGGAGTCCAGGGCTGGATGTGATTCACCTCCCCTGGAGCTTCTTCCAGCTGTGTCCGTGTGTTTATCTGAACCAATTTTGCCAGGAAGATTTCATCCCAACATCTTCTCAGTGGGAAGCTACAGGTGGCAGAGGGACATAAGGGCTGGGCACAGCCTGGATGTGGTGCCCAGCTGCCCATGGGCCCTGCAAGGAGCTGCTCCCTGAGATGGTTCAGCACAGAGCAGCAGATGTGCTCATTCCCCAGGCTGCCCCAGGCAGTGTGGCTGGGATGGGAGTTCAGTGTCTCACACACTTCCACAGGTCCCATCCAGGCAGGAATAAATCAGTCCATCTCAAAAATACACTCTTCTTTTCCTGTGATAATAAATGCTCTTCCCCAGCCTGGACTCCAGCAGATCCAGCACCATCCAGTCCTGGAGCAGGAGCTCCTTGGAGCTGTGAGCACTTGGGGGTTTCAGGAGCATCACACTCATCATCACAGAGGGGATTCTCCCACCCAGTGCCTCTGGCTGAGGGCAGATTTCTCCTGCAATCACTTCTAGTTCCTCTGAGACCTTGGGTTCACAGCACAGTGCTGGTTTGCTGCCCACTGCTTTCCAAGGAGGCTGATGGTCAGATGGGGATGTCCCCATGGGTCTGTCCCATGTCCTCAAGGACATCAGAGCTGTCCAAAGACAGTTCCTTGTCACTCCCACGTCAGCACTGGGAGGCTGCCAGGACAATGAAATTCCGCCCATGGAGTCCAACTGTCCCATCTGGAGGACAAATGTCACCTAAGCAGAGAGAGGTGACCCAGACTCCTGAGTCTGATGTCCTGTGTTTCCAGGGCATGGATGATTGTGGCAGTGGCCATAATGCCAAAAACAACACAAGCTCTCCATGCTGGTCCTGTGTATGGAACACACACTTTGACTTCATGACAGCTTGGAACGATGTCACGTCCCAAATGGAAACTGGTTCCAGTGAAGGAGTTTGGCTGTTCCCCAAATTCTGGAGCAAGAGCTGCCGAAAGGAAAGGGGGAAGTCATTTGGGTTGGGAAAAGTGTATATATCTAAAAAAATTGAGTTTGACTGCAAACAAAGCAAAGAATGAAAAAAAAAATTGGAAAGAATCAAGTAAACATCCTCCATGATGATATTTCCAGACAGTAGAACTATGGTGCAAAGCTGGCCTGGATTTGTTTATGCTGGAGACAGTCATATCCGTGGAAGATTATTGCATTCACTTCCAGAAATAGCTGGAGAATACAACCACCAAACATCACCCTTGTACAAAGGTTACATCTGCTGGAGGCACAGCACAGATCCAGACAGCCAAAGCCCAGGGATTGATGTCATGGACAGCAGCAGGAACATTTCTCTGAGAACAGAGTACCTGGGATCTCCTTAACTTACAAGAATTTGGGCAAATGATTAAAACAAAGCTTATTTCCCTGTGGTTTTTACTGATTCCACACACCCTCCCTCTAAGCCACTGAAGTTATTTCTGTCCCCCAGCTCTGTCAAGGTGATGTCTGAGCACACAGCATCTGTTGCAGCCTTGCTTTGCCCACTGAAAGAAAATCCACAAAACACCACCACAATAGAAAGCAGAGCAAAATAATTAAAAAAAAAATCACCCATTTAAGCCCTTTTTATCCACTAATATTTGCTTTATTTAGGTGGCCCTTGATTCCCCCTCCCCAAAGGCAGGCGGGAGAGGGGCTGGAGCTGCACATCCTGAGGGTGAGCTTGGGGCCAGCTGCTGCCCATTGGCACAAGGCCCAGGAGCCCAGGCACCAAAGCCAAAGCAGAAATGCAGCCCCAATCTGTTTGCCCCATGCTGGCCCATGGAGGGAAGGGTTTTTCCTTGGGAAGGGCTCTTTGGGATCAAGAAACTCGTTAATAACCGAGAGGAGCCTGTCTCGCTCCTGGAGCCGCCTGGCTGCCAGCCCGGGCTGGGATTGAATTACTGAGGAGAGAGGAGGAGAGAGGAGGAAAGAGGAGGAAAGAGGAGGAAAGAGCCCCTCACGGTGCTCTCCAGCGGGGTTTGGGGCTGCTTTGTGCCAGTCAGCCCTGCAGCAAGAGCCAGGAAATGGGGGACACCAGGGCCATGAAATGGGGGACACCAGGGCTAGGAAATGGGGGACACCAGGGACAGGAAATGGGGACACCAGAGCAAGGAAATGGGGGACACCAGGGGCAGGCCATAGGGACACCAAGGCCAGGAAATGGGGACATCAGGGCCAGGAAATGGGCAACACAAGGGGCAGGAAATGGGGGACACCAGAGCCAGGAAATAGGGGACACCAGGGGCAGGAAATGGGGGACACCAGGGCTAGGAAATGGGGGACATCAGAGCCAGAAAATGGGGACACCAGGGGCAGGAAATAGGGGACACCAGGGCCAGGAAATGGGGACATCAGAGCCAGGCAAGGGGGACACCAGGGGCAGGAAATGGGGACACCAGGGGCAGGAAATGGGGACACCAGAGCAAGGAAATGGGGGACACCAGGGGCAGGCCATAGGGACACCAAGGCCAGGAAATGGGGACACCAGGGCCAGGAAATGGGGACACCAGAGCCAGGCAAGGGGGACACCAGGGCCAGGCAATGGGGACACCCCTGTGATGTCCCATGTGGGGATCTCACGGGCCCCACCCAGCCCAGGTGGCAGCCCAGCCTGGCTCAGTGTCCCAGGTGTCACGGGCACTGCCAGAGCTGTGACCCCAGGAGCACAGAGGGGATGATTTGGTGCCAGCAGGTGCGGGGTGCAGCAGTTTCTCAAATCCAGGTTAATTCTCTGCAGGGCAGCCAATGTCCCTTTGTCTGTGCTGGTGACAGCTGCTCCAAGGGCTCTGAGGCCCCCTCACCCCACTGGGCTTGCTGCTGGGCTCTCTTGCTCCAGAATTTGGGGAGCAGCCAAACTCCTGCACTGGAACCAGTTTCCGTTTGGGACATGACATCATTCCAAGCTGTCATAAAGTCAAAGTGTGTGTTCTATATCCAGCACCAGCATGGAGAGCCTGTGTTGTCTTTGGCATTATGGCCACTGCCACAATCATCCTGGGTTCTCTGGGCATCTTGAGAGCCTTCATCCCATAATGGAATCATGGACATCCAGAGCTGGAGGGACCACCAGGATCATCAGTCCAAGCCCTGCCCTGCCCAGACACCCCAACAATCCCACCCTGGGCATCCCTGGCAGCTCCTGGAGCTCTGGGGCTGTCCCCATTCCCTGGGGAGCCTGAGCAGTGCCAGCACCCTCTGGGGGAGGAATCTCTGATGCCTCATTTAAAAAGTTCATGGCAGGATGACAATGAGACTTCCATTCCCCTTGTATTTTTTTATATTTTTATCAAGCCATAAAACACTCTCTGTGGATAAATGGTGTCAATTTGAGACTTGTCCTTTGGCAGAATCAGGGTTTATCAGGAGGTTGCAGCCTGTCCAGATCTCCTTCCACCTGGCACACATGGACACATCCCTGACAGCTGCAGGAGATCCAGGGGGATCCTGGGATTCACTGCTTCAGGATCAGAGCCTTCCATAACTCACCCCCCTAAAAGCTGTGCATGCTCAGTCTGATACACAACCAGCCTGCTCTAGAAATTCCCCACTTCTCTGATGTTTGTGATGAGAAGTCAGCATGGATTTCAGAGAAAATGATTGATTCAGGTTATGTGAGTGTCACGTGCTGAGATCCCTGTGAAGTCAGGTGTCTGCAAGACAACAAACCCAGCAAACAAAACCCTTTCCTGCTGATTCTGCTCTGCACTGTTGGGGTTTTTCTTTCAGAGAATTTTGGTGTTTATGGCCAAGGAATTTGTTGTCAGTCCTTGGCTGTAATTTACACTTCAGTGGATGCATGTTATACATTTTGGCACACAAAGATTAATGCAGGCTCATTTTTAAAGTATTCTTATGTGTTTTAAAATGAACACTGAAGGCCTTCAGCACTTGCATACCAAGTACTTTCCATCCCTCTTGCCATCTGTATTGGATTAAAGAACATAAAAACTTCAGCTGGGCTATTCCTGCTGAATTCCCTGGGATAACTCTCAGGAAGAGAGGGCCATTTTATGATGGACTGCCTCAACATTTCTTTGTATTTAATAGGAAAAAGATCCCAAATCCTCTACAATTCTTCAGCCCTTTGCTAGGGGAAGGAATTCATAAACTTCTGTCCTCAACACAATGCATTTACACCATACTCTGCTGTTTAACACATGTGGGCTGAGAACTTGGGAGTAAATATTCAGCCTTTCCCTCCCTTTAAATTCTGACTTTGAAAATTAAAATTTTAGTGGCAAGTGATGAATCATCATCAGAATTCAAACCATATGGTGGAAGCACTTCTCACATTTTCAACTCTTCTCACTGCTGCTTCTTCCTTGAAAATAACTTGACAATAGATTATTTCCCTCTTAGCTCAGCTGTAATGAGCCCCATGAAATGCTTTGAAATCCTCATGGTTTCAGACTTCAGAAACCACAAATATAAGTATGAATATTTTAGCCAAATCTTCCATTATTCTCTTTAAAGAGTAGTTAATACATTATTGGTGATACATAGAGCTTTTGTCCCACAAAAGGATCATTTTAAACATGGAAAACAACTGTATTTAGCTGGCTGTCAGGAGTGTGTCCATGGATGATGAACTGTGCTGCACATCTGTGCCTTCTGCACTGCTCCTTTGCTTATCCTCATGTTTTGCTATTTCTTAGCAACAAAAGGAAATTTGGAGAGCTTTTTTTCCCCCTAAAAATTGCACCAGAAGTGTCTTTATGTTCCACTTTTACACTTGACAGCGCACCCTGAGCATTTGAGGCATTTCCTTTGCTCATCCTGCTCAGCCTTTGCAGTGTTACCACTGTGTGTGCTCAGTGCTGTATCCACGGCCATGGAAAAGGCAGCTGCACTTCCAACACCCTCATTTGTGAACTGAAAACTGCTCCTGGAGCCAGTCACAGGCTAAATGGTGACATAAATACAAAATTCTCATTGGCCATGGGGAGTGCTTAGAGTAGCTCTGGTCCTGCCCTGCCCCAGGGGCTGCTCACCCCCTCTTCTGCTGGGGCAGGGCTGGGACAGCTTCAGGTTCTGCTCTTCTGCTCAGATTTGGGGTGTCCTGGAGCCCAGAGAAATTCCTCTGCTCTGGAGCCAGGCTGGGAGAGCTGGGGGTACTCACCTGGAGAGGAGAAGCTCCAGGGAGAGCTCAGAGCCCCTGCCAGGGCCTGAAGGGGCTCCAGGAGAGCTGGAGAGGGACTGGGGACAGGGGATGGAGGGACAGGACACAGGGAATGGCTCCCAGTGCCAGAGGGCAGGGATGGATGGGATATTGGGAATTGGGAATTGTTCCCTGTGAGGGTGGGCAGGCCCTGGCACAGGGTGCCCAGAGCAGCTGTGGCTGCCCCTGGATCCCTGGCAGTGCCCAAGGCCAGGCTGGGCAGGGCTGGGAGCAGCCTGGGACAGTGGGAGGTGTCCCTGCCATGGCAGGGGTGGCACTGGATAATTAAGGTCCCTTCCAACCCAACCTTTCTATAATTCTGTGATTCATTGGTCTCTGTTGGGGCCCTGAGTAGCCCAAGTGCATCTGCTGGGTGTTTCCACATCCCTGAGGTTTGACTCAGTACAAGAAATATTTAGAATTTTTTTCCATGCCAAACTCCCTAAATTTTGATTCAGAAACTGAATTTTGATTTGCTGTCCTTGGGCTGTCCCCTGGCTCAGAGCCTGGAGAGGACAATGAGATGAGGGGGACCATCCATCTCCTCCCTGGGCTCTGACGGGCTTTGCTCTTGACATGATCCTCTTTTCAAATAAAAACATTTTCAGTTTGGGGACGGTTGGTTTTTAAACCAGGCCCTTTTCAAGGTAATGTCAGAATGGGGAAAAAAAATTCTGTGTAAAAAAGCCATTCTGAGAGTTTCTGTGCCCCTGTCTGCAGGGACCCTCTCAGCACATGCCTGTTGCTTTGAGCAGGTGTGAAAAAAGCAGCACTTCTGAGAGATAACTGTCAGTGAAACATGGCAGCTGAGCTCCTGCTGGCAGGCTGAGCACACCCTCTGCCCTGTCCTGAGAGGGTTTTGTTCCTCAGGGGCAGCTGGTGAGGCTCAGCTGAGACCCCACCTGCAGAGCTGCCCCAGCCCTGGGGCCCAGCAAGGACAGGGAGCTGCGGGAGCAAGGTCAGAGGAGGCACCAAGATGGGCAGGGGGATGGAGCAGCTCTGCTGGGAGGGAAGGCTGAGAGAATTTGGCTTTGTCAGTCTGGAGAAGAGAAACTGCAGAGTGACCTCACTGTGGCCTTCCAGTACCTGCAGGGAATCTGGTACAAAGATGGAGAGAAATAATTGACAAGGGCCTGGAATGAGAGGAAAAGGGTATAAGAGTCTGAATGAGAGATGCAGGACTCCAGGCAGCTCTCCACAATGCAGTTTATTCCATCCAAGGTATTACAGCAGTCCAGGGTCGTGGGTGACAGAGCTGTGCCCACAGCTGTCAGCTCCAGCTGCAGGCAGGCCTGGAGACCCTTTGGTTTCGGCTACAAATGCATTCTATACCTTTCTTTGCTCAGCATCTTCATACAGCAGAACCAATCTATACCTTAACTATTACCTATAGCCTATCATAACTACTGTAATTACATTCATGTTACTGTTCTTCAGTCACTCAAAGTTAGTACATTACAGTTTAAGCTAGAAGTTGTTTTTCAGTTTTCTTGCACTGGAAAATTCTGAGACCTTTTTTCTACTTGCTACATCAGCAGGCTTGTTTGCCTGTGCTCTCTTTCTGCTTGGTAAAAACATCTTCTTGTTTGGGGTGGGTTTATCCTTTGCTCTAAGCCATAAAACCCCTTCTAACTAACACACCCTTTGCCTCCTTGGTTCTCCAGTAAGACTGGCTCAGCAATTTTTTTCCTCTATATCAAAACTTGCTTCCATTTCTATTCCTTCATCAGACTCTACATTTAAAAATCTTTCTGCCAAGCACACATACCTGTGAGACTTTCTTGTCAAACTTTCATCCTTCCCAACACAAGGGGAATGGCCTCACACTGACAGACAGCAGGCTTGGATTGGCTGTGAGGAAGAAAATCTTCCCGGGCAGGGTGGGCAGGCCCAGAGCAGCTGTGGCTGCCCCTGGATCCCTGGCAGTGCCCAAGGCCAGGCTGGACGGGGCTGGGAACAGCCTGGGAGATGCTTCCAGAACTGTGGAGAAGCTGCTCTGGGGGTTCCAGGCCTGTTTGCTCCATAAATCCCCCTGTTCCTCTCAGGAAGGTGACCCCAGGCTGTGGCCAGGGTTTGGGGCTCAGTGCCCACCCCATGGCCCATCCTGACCCACATCCCCCAGCCCTGGCCACAGCTGGGCTCCTGGGGTGGCTCCTGCTGAGGGATTTGGAGCACAGGGGCTCCACTGCACTCCGTGTTTCCATCCTGGCTCCTCCCTTCCTGCCTTTCCTGGCTGAGTGTTCCCAAAATATCCCCTGTTCCCAATCAGAGAGACACAAGGTAGCCTTGCTCCTGATCTGTTTTGCAGACTGTGGCTGCTCCTCCCCACGGCCTCAAAAAGTCTCCATCAGCAGCTGATCAAATCAAATCGTACCAGGACGAAGATTTTACACATTTCTTATATTATAATTATTTTTTTTTCTTTTCCCTAAGAGGAGTGTTGAGATTTCCTCTGCTGAGTTGATTTAAATGTTTCTTGTATTAAAATTATTTTTTTTTCCCCTAAGAGGAGGGTTGTGATTTCCTCTGCTGGGTTTGCATCCAGTGGTAGAAGGATCCTGACCATGCCTTGCTTCCCACTGGATTCAACCCCACACAAGCCCTGAGCAGGGGCCACACTGCACAAAGAGCTGCTGTAAATCAGCCTGGCAGCAGCAACAAAGTCTGACAGCACCAAGAGAGCCCCTGGTTGGCTCTGCACGCTGGAAAGGTCTGGCCCCATGGCAGGGTTTGTGTTCAGAAATGCTCCTTGCTGATTTGTCCACAGCCTGCTTTATATATTTATTTCTGTATTCTGAGTGGAGCTGTTTGCTTTGGCCACCCTGAGGGGCTCTCTCAGTGTTTGGTTTCCAAAGCACACCCCTGGAAAGGGAAGGAGCAGAGTTCCCCGTTTGTCAGTACAGCCTCCAGGATTATTTTTCCAGGTGGATTCTGTAAGAGGCACAAGGCAGGAGAGGATTTTATGCAACCAAGTCAGTCTTGACTTGACTTGATCCCCTGAGGGGGATCCTCTCCAAGCTGAGAGCAGCACAAATGCAGCAGCCAGGTGGAAAATGCACCTCTGCTTGTTTCCCTGCATGGGAGGGAGGTTCAGCATTTCAGGAGTTCAGGATTTCGGGGTTTCAGCAGTTCAAGGTTTCAAGATTTCAGTGTTTCAGGATTTCAGGATTTCTGGAGTTCAGGATTTCAGGGTTTCAGGAGTTCAGGATTTCAGGGTTTCAGGGTTTCAGCAGTTCAAGGTTTCAAGATTTCAGTGTTTCAGGATTTCAGGATTTCTGGAGTTCAGGGGTTCAGGGTTTCAGGAATTCAGGGTTTCAGGATTTCAGCAGTTCAGGATTTCAGGGTTTCAAGATTTCAGAGTTTTAGGATTTCAGGATTTCAGGGGTTCAGGGTTTCAGGATTTCAGGATTTCAGGGTTTCAGGGTTTCAGGAGTTCAGCGTTTCAGGGTTTCAGGATTTCAGGGTTTCAACAGTTCAGGATTTCAGGGTTTCAGGGTTTCAGCAGTTCAGGGTTTCAGGAGTTCAGGAGTTCAGGATTTCTGTATTTCAGGGTTTCAGGATTTCAGGGTTTCAGGGTTTCAGTGTTTCAGCAGTTCAGGGTTTCAGGAGTTGAGGGTTTCAGGAACTCAGCAGTTCAGGATTTCGGTATTTCAGGGTTTCAGCAGTTCAGGGTTTCAGGATTTCAGGATTTCAGGGTTTCAGCCTCTCCCTGAGGGGTGGCCTGAGCAGGCTCTGGCAGCAGCCAGCCAAGGGTGTCTCTGTGTAGAGCCCAGCTGGTCACTGCTGGTTCTGAACTGGTGTTACAGGGCACTGAACTGGGGCACTCAGCTGCAGGGGATGGTGCTCCAGGGAACCTGCAGCATCTGCAGGGCTGGAGGATCCAGCACAGACCCCAGGATCTGCTTTAGGGTACCCCAAACACCAAACCAGGCTTGTGGGGGCAGCTGTCCCTTGCTGGGTGTCCCTGGCAAAGTTTGCCCCCACCCTGGGGACGTTGCCCAGTGCCCAGCACAGACCCCCAGCTCTGCCCTGAATCCCCCAGCATCACCCAGAACTGGGCTTAGGCCAGCCCAAAGCAGAGGCTGAAATTCCATAGGTTTGTCTGTGGAGATGCTCATGTTCCTCTTTGGCTTTCCCTTCATCCTTTCCTTCCTCTGCCTCCTCTGGGAAGAAGCAGGGAGTGAAAAACCCTCCCTTCACTTTTCAAGCCTCTTTGTCTTTATTCAGCCTCATGTTCAGCCCCCTGGGTCCTGTCCAGCTGGGGGACAGGCAGAGGGGCTGACCAAGGTGGAGTTGTGCCAGCCTGAATGGAACATTGCCAAAATCCATGGATCCACAAGGATGGTGCCCAGTCCTGTCCTTGCCACCAGGCTCCAGGACCTCACCCAAAGCAGGGCACTGTGCTGGGGTTCATGATTTTAAACATGAGAGGGAGGCAGGCACTGCAAGGCTGAGGAGTCCTTGAGACAAATCCAGCACTGATAATTCCTACCAGACAAACACAAACCACTTTTTATATACAGGGACAAAAATAATGGGAATAACAAACACAGTGGGCAGAGCATTTTGACTTCTGGTGAAGTGCTGGGCACTGGAATTTTTTCAGCATCCTTGGGCTGCCCACTGGCTTGGACAGCCCCAAAGTCCTGGTGAATGTTCAGCAACCACAGCTCTGGGTGGGCTCTGCAAGATCGACCTTCCTAAAAGGCACCAGCCCAAGGAGAGCCAAGCTCTGTCCCCAAGTTCCACCAGGTAAATGAACCCATATTTGTTCTGAAGTGGCCCTGAGAGCTGCTTTGTTTCTTCCCTAAACCTCCCAAATGAGGGATGTCCTTAATCTCACAGCCCCTGTGTCACCTGTGTGCTTTGGGGTCTCCCACACAGCTCTGGGACAGGTGGGAACAGCCCCAGGAGCAGCTCCTGCCCGGGCCAGGTGCTCACAGGGCAGAGAGGAGCTTGCAGGCAGTGCTGGGCTGGCCTGGGGTGGAACTGTCCCCTCCCAGGGCAGGAAAAGGGACAGGAGGCCACAGAACCCAGCCCTCAGCCATTGCTGCCCCACTGCCTCCATGCTGGGCATGGGAAATGATCATGGCTCAGGGATGGAGCTTGGACAGGGCAGGGATGTTCCCCAGGATAAGGATGTTCCTCCAGGGCAGGGATGTTCCTCCAGGGCAGGGATGATCTCCAGGGTGTGACAGTGCTCACAGGGGTCTTGGATGAGGGAAGAGATGAGGATCTGACTCCATGTTTCAGAAGGCTGATTTATTATTTTATGATATATATTACATTAAAACTATACTAAAAGAATAGAAGAAAGGATTTCATCAGAAGGCTAGCTAAGAATAGAATAGGAAAGAATGATAACAAAGGTTTGTGGCTCGGCTCTCTGTCTGAGCCAGCTGACTGTGATTGGCCATTAATTAGAAACAACCACATGAGACCAATCCCAGATGCACCTGTTGCATTCCACAGCAGCAGATAATCATTGTTTACATTTTGTTCCTGAGGCCTCCCAGCTTCTCAGGAGAAAAAATCCTAAGGAAAGGATTTTTCATAAAAGATGTCTGCGACATAGGGCAGGGATGATCTCCAGGACAGATATGTTCTCCTGGGACAGGGATGATCTCCAGGGCAGGGATGTTGCCGACATTTTTTTATGAAAATCGTTTCTTAGGATTTTTTCCCTTCTGAGAAGCTGAGAGGCCTCAGGAACAACATGTAAACAATGATTATCTGCTGCTGTGGAATGCAACAGGTGCATCTGTGATTGGTCTCGTCTGCTTGTTTGTAATTAATGGCCAATCACAGCAGAGCTGGCTTGGACAGAGAGTCTGGGACAGCTGTCTTTGTTATCATTCTTTTCTATTCTATTCTTAGCTTAGCTAGCCTTCTGAGATGAAACTTTTCTTTCTATTCTTTTTAGTGTAGTTTTAATATAATGTATATCATAAGATAATAAATCAAACCTTCTGAACATGGAGTCAACATTTTCGTCTCTTCCCTCACCTGAAAACCCCTGTGACCACTGTCACACAGGGATGCTCCTCCAGGGCACTTTGCCTGGGCGCAGCTCCTGGCCCTGCACCTCCAGAGGCTCTGGGTGTGCTCTCTCCACTCTCCTGCTCTGGCCAATTCCTCCACTCACCTTCTGGACCTCAGCTGTGCCTTAGGATGCCCTGCAGGAGATTCACCTCGAGCACACCCACGACTTTCTCAGTAAAGTCAGCTCAGAGTCCTTGACAGGACAGCAAATCTCTCCTTGCCCAGTGATCCAACATGGATTTTCCAAAGGAGCTCAGTTTCTCCTCTGCAGATGGTCTCAGCTGAGGGCACAAATCCCTCTCTGATGCTATTCTGGGGTTTCCTGCTGCTCTATACATTACCGGGGGATACTTGCATAATTTTAAACTCAGTCCTATGTAGGGCACTTCTTATTTTTAAAAAGGAAGTTCAAAGTCAAATCCTCCCCAAAACTCCCTGAAAAGTCTATTAAGGTGTCCTACTTTCTCACAAGCCCTTGAACCAGAACATTCCCCCCTCAGCATCCTCCTGCAGCCATCCCTCCTCAGCAGCACCATGGTACCACAGCAGTGTCCCCATCCCCGTGGGGACCTTCTCCAGCCCTCCCAGTGCCACCAGGGGACCCCATGGTCACTGTGTGGTGAGCAGGGGGTGCTGTGATGGCCACCCAAAATCAGCATGTGGCTGCCAAGGAGAAGTGCCAAGGCCTTGCTGGTGTCCCTTGTCCCCTGTGTCACTCTGAGTGACCTGGGCAGAGCTGTGTCCTGCTGCTGACTTTGGGGTGTTTGAGATTCAGATCAGCTGGATCTCAAATCAAACTCCCCTCTGGCTGAACAGCCTTGCCCTGAGCTCTGCTGTGCTGTGCAGGTGTTGCTGGATCCTGCTGAGCAATTTCATTCTCCTGAGCCTCCAAGAGGGCAAAGCCCTTGGGAGAGTGGAGCTGGCACTCCAAGGTCACCCCCCTGGCTCTGACAACTCTGTGTTGGGGAGGATGAAAGTTTGACAAGAAAGTCTCACAGATGCTTGGCAGAAAGATTTTTAAATGTAGAGTCTGATGAAGGAATAGAGATGGAAGCAAGTTTTGATATAGAAGAAAAGAATTGCTGAGCCAGTCTCACTGAATAACCATGGAGGCAAAGGGTGTGTGGGTTAGAAGGGGTTTTATGGCTTAGAGCAAAGGATAAACCCACCCCAAACAAGATGTTTTTTACCAAGCAGAAAGAGAGCACAGGCAAACAAGGCAGCAAATGTGGCAAGTAGAAAAAAGGTCTCAGAATTTTCCAGTGCAAGAAAACTGAAAAACAACTTCTAGCTTAAACTGCAATGTACTAACTTTGAGTGATTGGAGAACAGTAACATGAATATGGTAATTACAGTAGTTATGATAGGCTATAGGTAATAGTTAAGGTATAGATTGGTTCTACTGTATTAAGATGCTCAGCAAAGAAAAGTAAATAATGCACTGTAACCAAAACCAAAGGGTCTCCAGGCCTGTCTGCAGCTGGAGCTGACAGCTGTGGCACAGCTCTGTCACCCATGACCCTGGACTGCTGTAACCTCTTGGATACAATAAACTGCATTTTGTGTACAATAAACTGCATTTTGTATACAATAAACTGCATTTTGGAGAGCCCCTGGAGTCCTGCATCCCTCATTTTGGCTCTTACACCTGTGGTGCAGCTCCAGTGAGGGAAAGCACAAGGAGCTGCCACTGAAGGTCACCCGCAGCCCTGGGGTTGGTTTTGGGTTCCAGATCCCTGTTCCATTTCCAGGTGCTGCAGGCTGGGGTGGCCCTGCCTGCACTCCCAATTGACCTCTCCCTGTCCCTGCTGGGTGCTCTGTGCTGCCAGAGCTCTGCAGGGCAGCCAAGTGAGAGCTTAGCACAGCTCCAGCAGGAGGAGGAGGAGGAGGAGGAAGGGGAAGGGACAGAACAAGTGTGAGGTGAAACAAGTGAGGTGAAACACTGGTGTTCCTCAAAGGAGATCATTGGCTTGCAAGGGTCTGGGTATCACTCAACCTTGACAAATCAAAGGAAGAGACTCCCTGGAGGATGGGAATTAACACCTAAAACCATTATTAAAAGCTTTATCATCACCAAGTTTATTAAAATAACTGCAGCTGCAGAGATGTGTTAATGATGACAACACAAACCACAGTGCTTGGGCTGACTCATAGGAAACTGAGCATTTTCCCTCTCCCCAGTCATGGGCCTGGTCCTGGAGAGCCACTTGCTGCAAGCCAGGATCCCAAAATCGGAGTGAAAGCTGCTCATGAGGGCTGGGAGAGCCAGGCTGTGAGTCATGGTGTCTTTGGACACCTACAAGATTTTCCTGAATGACACTGGGTGCTAGAAATAGAAAACATAGTTAGGAGAGACTGAAATAGAGATAAATCACCCCAAACCCTGATTCATCAGATTTTTGGCCATGAGCTATGTGGGAAAAAAGCCCTTTGGCTGCACATGAGCAGCCCTGTGTCACTGGCAGTGGTGCAGCTGAGGGGAAAGGCTCCAGCAGCACAGGAACACAGCCTGGGCCAGCCTGGAGCTGCTTCCACAGCACTGGGGAGCTTTACAAGTGGCAGGAATATAATCTGACCACTTCAGAAAGCTCTCCTGGTGCTTGCCCTGCCTGGTGCAGCTGCAGCAGCACTTGGAGAAGCCTCACGGGCACCTCAGTGGGAAAAGGAAAGTTTTGTGATGAGGGTTTGCTTGCATAACATGCAAGAAGCTTCCCAATGGAGCAGGTTCCCAATAAGGAAAATCAGAGTTTCCAGTATGCTGTCCTAGAAAGCAGCATGGAAAGTCCTTTCCCCTGTCCCTGCAGTCCCTGTATTGCTGATGATTGCTTCAGGAGAGTTTCAGCTTCTCCTTCTCTCCCTTGAAATCAGTTTGGTTTCCTTTTCTTTTATCATTAGATCAGTCCAATCTTTATTGGATATAGAGCAGCAATTTTACAGAGAATCATGGAATCAGAGACTGGATTGGGTTGGAAAGGAACTTAAGGACCAGTTTATTCCACCCCTGCCATGGCAGGGAGACCTCCCACTGTCCCAGGCTGCTCCCAGCCCTGCCCAGCCTGGCCTTGGGCACTGCCAGGGATCCAGGGGCAGCCACAGCTGCTCTGGACACCCTGTGCCAGGGCCTGCCCACCCTGCCAGAGAACAATTCCCAATTCCCAATATCCCATCCAGCCCTGCCCTCTGGCACTGGGAGCCATTCCCTGTGTCCTGTCCCTCCATCCCTTGTCCTCAGTCCCTCTCCAGCTCTCCTGGAGCCCCTTCAGGCCCTGGCAGGGGCTCTGAGCTCTGCCTGGAGCTTCTCCTCTCCAGGTGAGCACCCCCAGCTCTGCCAGCCTGGCTCCAGAGCAGAGGCTCCAGCCCTTGGAACATTTTGGGGATCTCCTCTGGACTCATCCAGCAGCTCCAGGTCTTGTGCTGAGGACCCCAGAGCTGGAGCCAGAACCATCCTGTGATTCTATGAGAAAATCCCACAACAAGAAGCTCAGCCCAGGGCAGGGGGGTTCTGCATCCCAGCTCATTCTGAGAGCCCATCCCTGGGAGACCAGAACCCGGCCCAGAGTGAGGTCACAGTTATTTATCAGTTATTCATCAGTTATTTATCACTTATTTATCAGCTATTTTTCAGCATCTCTCACCTGGAGCCCCGAGGGGCCCTCAGGAACCCCCAGCTGCAGGCACTGAGTGGCAGCAATTTGCTCTTGTTGAAGGCCCAACCTCTGCCTTTATTATTAGCTTGATAATTACTCTGTTGTAAAAACTTGTCACCCTTGGAAGTAATTAATTCCTTGGAACCAAGCAGAGCAGATGGGCTTCTAATTTATTGGAAATCACGTCGGAAGCAGGGGAGTCTCTCGCTCAGTTTGATAAACACGGCATTTTAACCTGGCACTTCTTTCCCTTTCAGACTTCCCAGGAAATCTCCCTTTGGGGGATGGATGCTGACTCACGGCGGGGCTGAAAGGCTCAGGATGGGATCAAATTGTGAAGCGTGGCCTTGCTTTAATCCGTTCTGGGCACATTTCCTGTGGGCAGGATGTGCAAACAGCCCGGGAAAGCTGCCCTGCTGTGCTGGCAGCCGGTGCCTGTGAGCCTGGGACAGATTTATGGGGCTGGCCAGGTGCAGGGGCTCCCTGCAAACAGCTGGAGCTCAACTCCTGCTCCCGACAAGGAGAATGTCCCATATGCCAGCCTTGCTCCAGCCCCTGCTGCCCTGAGGGCTCTGGGCTGGGATTGCAGCTCCTCAATGGCGAAGGTTTCCATTCATGCTCCAATCTGCCCATCTGTTCTCTGGCTCCTGAGCCCGTAATTCTCCTTCCTGCAGCTTAAAAGGACAGCTGAACTCGGGATATTGGGCTGGGAATAAGCAGGCAGCTGACAGAAAGAGACAGCAAAGCTCCCAGCAGGGAAATGAGGGTGAAACAAGAGCAGGAGAGCTTGGGCTGCACTGGAGCTCTGGAGGCACTTTGGGCTCCTCAGTTTAGGCCCAAATCTGTGTGGGAATGAGGCAGTGAGGGAACAGTGCCAATGGCTGGGGGAAGGAGGTCTGGCATGCAGGGATCACCTGTCTTGATGGGGATGGAACTCCTCTCTCTGCCTGGTTTGGGTTGGAAAGGCTCTCAATGATCAATTCATCCACCCCTGCCATGGCAGGGACACCTTCCATTATCCCAGGCTGCTCCCAGCCCTGTCCAGCCTGGCCTTGGGCACTGCCAGGGATGCAGGGGCAGCCACAGCTGCTCTGGGCACCCTGCAGCCTCACAGGGAACAATTTCTCATTCCCAATATCCCACCTAAATTTCCTCTCTTCCATAGATTGCTGTAGGTTGGAAAGGACCACCAGCACTGTGAGGTGGCTCCTCCAGCCAGGCTGATCTTGGATTTTTCAAACAATTCCTTAATGGTTTGGGTTTGGATGGACCTTAAAGCCCATCCAGTGCCACCCCAGCCATGGCAGGGACACCTCCCACTGTCCCAGGTGCTCCCAGCCCTGCCCAGCCTGGCCTTGGGCACTGCCAGGGATCCAGGGGCAGCCACAGCTGCTCTGTGCCACCTGTGCCAGAGCCAATTTTTGCTCTTCAAGGCCATTGGAGCTGGAGAAACTGTGACCCTGTAACCCACAAGGCCCAGAAAATGTTTTTTGAATAATTCCAGCAATAGCTGCAGAAATTTCTAAAGGAAATTACCTACATTTTTTTCCCTTTGCTCAGTAGAAAAATAACTTCCCCTCCCAATTTTTCAACATTTCTGCAGAAATCAAAGCTCTTCCTGGAACCGAGTTTTTAAAATGTTGTGGAAATCCTTGGCAAAGGCTTCGTGTGGGAGGCTTCTGGACAGTTGGTGTCTGTCTGTCAGCCCAAGAGCCTAAATCCTGGAGGGAGTGCTGGGGGAAGATGACAACCAGGGGCTACTGGAAGGGTGCAGCCACTTAATGTGCAGTAATTAAACGTGGGATCATTAATGGAGTGATGAAGGCTCCCAAGGGCCCCCAGAAGTTCCCTCCCAGCAGGGACAGGCAGAGCTGCACCTCCCAGACAATCTTTGTGCCCCTTCCCATGGATGTGTCTCCTCCTGGAGGAGCCATCCAGCCCCAAAGCCCCTCTGTGACCCCAGGGATGTTGTTGGGGCTCTCATTTCCCCCCCAGTTTATCTCCTGAGAGCTTGGTCCTCAATTGCTCACAGCAGGAGAGGAAACCAAGGGCCAGAGCACCCAAATCTCTGACATTTTCTCCCTGTTCTTGCAGGGAATGACCTAATCCATGCTATTGTTTCCTACTCCACTTGAATTTCCACTTAGCCACATTTCCATTCTTTCTGCAGTTCTTAAAATATTTTTTGACCTTTTTTACCAGGAAAGAGCAGAGACCTGACCATGCCTTTCTTGTTCACTTTGGGGAAAGGTCATTTGTCCTCAACATATTTTTGTTCCGTTTATACAGAACTTAGCAAAGAGGAGAAAAATGTGGAGTTTATTTCTGCTGGGGAAGGAGCAGATTTGCATTTTTCAGCCCTGGCTGGAGCAGCTTTTAGCCCTCACTGTTGGCTGGGCTGCTCTGCCCTCTCTGCTGCCCTTAATCTGGGGGATTAGAAGCAATACAGATCTGCCCACCCTGCTTGTGAATTTATTCCTAAAATAGTAAACAGCCTTGAGAAAAGGAACAAATCATGGCTGTATCCTCACCTCCTTGATATCTTTGCTGAGTTTTCTTTTCTCCTGTTTGCAACTGCAAAAATCAAAATATTCTCTTCTTTGGGGGGGACTTGTTTAAATCCTTTTATACACCCCACTGCTGGGAACTCTTCCTTCAGTGCAGCTCATCCTTTCACCCAGTTCACCCCAATTTATGGAGGTGTTTTTTCATAGCAGCTCAGAAGCCTTGAAGACACATCCAAGATCAACATTTCCAGGTGGCCTGAAGTTCTCTCCATGTCCCTCTCCTTCCAGCCACCAAACAGGGTGTGAGGGACCCACTTCAAGGACTTCATGGAGCTTCTTAGGGCTGAGGGAGACAATTGAGTTTGTAGGACTGATTCCTCTCCTCTCCTTCATTTTTTGATTCTCCCCATCTGAGGGTGCAGTGACCAGAAACCCCACACAGAAAGGAACACAAGGGATAATCCTTGTGGAATTGAGCATCTCATTTTCCCTGCTCTGAGTTCCTGTAGCAGCTTCCAAACCTCCTCATCCTTTGGTGTGCTGGAGTTAAAGCATTTGGCTGAAAAGGAATCACAGCATGGCTACAGTAAAAACCCAGACACGGGATATAAAAAGCCTGCTTCTAAATTTAAACCTCTGTTAACAGCTAATTTAAGCAGCTAATTATACTAAAAATGCGTGAGCTCCAAATTCGCCAATTAAAAGTTAATTAAATGAAAACTCAGTGAGCTTCAATTTGTCAGTTCAATCCATCTGCTTCCTGAAGCTTCCTGCGATCCCACAGCTTCAAAGCTGTGCCTGCAGTGGGAACTGTTCAGAGCCATCACAGCCACACAGATGTCCAGAACGGCAGGAAAAGCCCCGAGCTCCGTAAAACCCGGGAGCAATTAGCACCGGGAGCAATTAGCGGCTCAGCCCTTGGGAGCGTGCCCAGTCTCATGGTGTGGCCCGTGGGGACAGGGGACAGGGGCTGTGCAGGGGACAGCAGGCAGGGCAGCACAATTAATGGCAGCACTCATTAAACCCACTGGGTTCCAGCAGGGATCGGCTCCGTGCTCTGCCTGCAGACAGAGGAACATCCCCTGCACACCCTCCCTGCCCTGCCCATGGATGGATGGATGGATGGATGGATGGAGGATGGATGGATGGATGGAGGGATGGATGGATGGATGGATGGATGGATGGATGGATGGAGGGATGGATGGATGGATGGATGGATGGATGGATGGATGGATGGATGGATGATGGATGGATGGATGATGGATGGATGGAGGATGGATGGATGGATAGATGATGGATGGATGGATGGAGGATGAATGGATGGATGGATGGATGGAGGGTGGAGGATGTATTGATGAAGGATGGGGGATGGAGGATGATGGAGGATGGGCTGATGGAGGAAGGAGGATGGAAGATGGATGATGAATGGAGGATGGAGGATGGAGGATGCAGCTGCTGGCACTGGACCAGCCTCAGCACGGGACAGTGTTCTGGGGCTTTCGGGCTGTCCCTGGCAGCTGATGGTGCTTTTCATCAGCCACATCTGCTGTGGCTCTCTCATTGTGTTGGCTGAATAGAGAAGCGCTGCAAACAGAGCAGCGGATCTGGGAATCAGCATTTTCCCTCGGGGCAGGGAGGTGGGGAAGGGGGAGCTGCCAGTGCCGGGGCTGCTGGGCTCCTGTCCTGCCTGCTGGGTGCTGAACACAGCAGGACACCCGGGCTCCTTGCTGCTGGTCCCAGGGGCTTGCCCTGATTCATGAGTTTGGCACACTCAGCTGGACATCAAAGGAATTCACTTCCAAAATAAATAAAAAAAACCCCACCAACGTTTCTGTCCCTCTCCAACTCTTGCTGCCCACATGCTTCAGAGCAGCAGAAGGATTTTCACTGATACTGCCTGAGATGGAATTTCAATTCCCAATAGAGGCAACTTCAGGTTCCAGAGCCCAGATTCTGCTGTGGTACCTGGGTGTCACCCCAGCAGCGAAGCCACCACCTCCTGCACACAAGCATCCAACCTGACACAGGTGCCAAGCCAATGAGAGACAGCAGCTCTGCAGTTGTGTATTGTATTTGCAGGGACCCCCATGGCAGGGAGGAATGATGAATCTCACTCCATGTTCTCAGAAGGCTAATTTATTACTTTATAATATTATATTATATTAAAGAATACTATACTAACTAAAGAATAGAGAAAAGATACTAACTGAATGCTAAAAAGATAATAATGAAAACATGTAACTCTGGAAAGAGTCTCGATACAGCTTGGGCCTGATTGGCCAAAGAGTGAAAACAGCTCCCAGCAGAATGAAATTAAACAATCACCTGTGGGTAAACAATCTCCAAACACATTCCACATGAGCACAGCACAGGAGAAGCAAATGAGATAAGAATTGTTTTCCTTTTCTCTGAGGCTTCTCAGCTCCCCAGGAGAAGATCCCTGGTTGAAGGGATTTTTTCAGACTGAATGCCGCAGTTCTGGGCAGCTCAGTGACTGCAGGGGCCCTTCTGGAGGCAGGCAGGGCTCCCCTCCCTGCAGCCACCCCGCTGGCTGGGCTGGGATGGGGCTCCCTGATTTTCAGCACCTGCATTTCTGCCACCCCCAGGGCCTTGCTTTGATCTCTGTGTGCCTCAGCTCTCCCAGCTGCCCATGTTCTCCATGTGCTCTCCAGCTGGGAATCTTTGTGACTTTTCCCCTCTCACTTTCCCCCGTCTCACTGGGTGAGGACTTTTCCCCCTCCCAGCTGCGTTTATCTTTCATGGCACTGATTTTGTCCTTTGTTTTCACACAGCACAGGCCTGGCTCTTGGCTCCAGGGCGATCTGGGACATGCTGTGGTGCTGGTGGCAGGGAAGCAGCTCCTGGGGATGTTGCAGGAATGAGCAACAAGTCCTGGCAGTGATCCTGGAGTGTCAGAGCAAACCTGCCCTGCCCGGCAGAGCCAGGCTCTGCTCCCTGTGGATTTTGTGAGGTTTCAGTCACTGGAAACCCAGAAACCTCGTGTGCAGCACTGGATGGATGGGGGATGGATGGATGGAGCCCAGGAGGGTCCCAGAGCCCCTGTGCTCATCACAGCTCAGAGCAGGAGTCCAGAGCCACGTTCTGAACTGGGAGCACAATGGGGATGTTTGTGCCCATCCTTGCTCCAGCCTGTGGGGAGCTGGGGCTGGGAATGACACCTGGGGAACACCAGGAACCCTTTCTGACTCCTCTTGTGTGCCTGCAGGACAGGGATCCCACCCCTCCATCCATCAGCACCCCACAGGACAGCAGCAGGGCAGAGCTGAAATGTCCTGATGGGGATTTCTATTTCTCCTGGGCTGTTTCTGCCCTGGCTGCAGCCAAGCTGGAGACCCCAAAGAGCAGGAGGGCAGCACCCCCTCTCAGGGTCCTGTGGAGGGGGGACTGAAGGTCTGGCCCAAATGCCAAATGCCATTTTGAAATAAAGTGCCCAAAAAGACAACATCAAGGGGATGTCTGCAAAATGCTGCACCAATGTCCAGATTTGTGCCAACACCTTCAGAGGAATTGGCCCAAACCCTGGGGGTCTGAGCTCCCAATCCCACACAGAAGGGCTGCTGGGAGACAGTTCTCCCAGAGCACTGGGAGGGGAGAGGAGGAGAGAAAATAATCACAAAAAAGGAAAAAGATTGGGAGCAGGTGTGGTGTGGTGGCTTCAGTGGTGACCCAGGCACGAGGCCTTGGGCCAAGCAGGTCCCTGGACCCAGAGTAAAGTGCAGAGCCTGGGAAGGGTCCAGCCAGAAACCACAGGCTGGGACAGGAAACAGCTCCAGCTCCACACTGAGAGGGAAGAATTCATCCCACTGCTTTGTCCCTTCCCTGAAGGAGCACCCATGTGCAGCAGGATATTTCATTTTCCCAGGTTTTTTGGTGCAGTTGAAGCTGTAATTCCCTAAATTTGACTGCACCTCGGGTTGTTGCTACTCAAGAGTGCTCAGAGCTCCTCTCCGTGTGAGCTGAACAGCCCTGGATTCTTTCCCAAGAGCCATCCCTGCTCCCAGGGGAGCAAATAAAGTCATTAGTGAAGCTCTCCAGTCCTCTGATGCTGGCACCAGTCCAGCTCCTGTCTCTGTGTGCTGCTCTCTGTGCTCTGCTCCTCACAAGAATGGATTAAATATCACAATAATGCAGTTGGAGGCTGCAGCCTCTGCTCGAGCCTCTAACAAACCTCCTTAAAATAATTATTTGACACAGCCAGGGCTGGTTTGGTTTATAAGGCTTCAGCACAGGGTTTATAAATGAGGTTTGGAATCAAATTCCTGCTGGCTCCTGAACCATCCATTGGAAAAGCAGCTGCCCTTTGTTTATGTAAGGAATCCTCTGGCCTGTGGAGGTGTCCTGGAGGCAGAGCTGATGCTGAACTTTGGGGTTTTGCAGCAGGGAGGCATCAGGGAGGCAGTGCTGGGCTGGGACAGCTCTCAGAGGGTGTTTGTGTCTGCCCTGGGACAGCTGGGACACTGCAGCAGGGGCCCAGGGCTGCTGCACCTGCTGGGAACAGGGATTAAACTTCCAACTCTCCAGGAGCAGCTCTGGGTTGCAGAACTGTCTCCAGCATCCCTCCTGTGTGGGATTGGAAGCTCAGACCCCCGGGGTTTGGGCCAATTCCTCTGAAGCTGTTGGCACAAATCTGGGTATGGTGCAGCATTTTGCAGACATCCCCTTGATGTTGTCTTTTTGGGCACCTCATGTCTGGAAGGTGTTGCTAGAACCCAGAATTAAGGACACACCATGGCAGAAGTGTAACACACTGAGCACAGGGGCTGCTTTGCCTCTCCCAAAGCCTGGGTGAGGTGGTCAGGAATGGAGGAATGGAGGGGTGGGAGCAGCTCCTGGCTGGATGTGGCAGCAGGTGGCACTGCCATGGCACAGGGAAGGGACCATGCACAGCTGGAGCAGCTCCCCAGGCTGGGCTGAGCTCTCCTGGAGCCTGAGCAGGAGCTGGGAGCACCCAGAGCTCCTCCTGGACAGCATCCCTGGGGCAGCTCCTGGTACTCAGAGAGATGGAAAAGGGAGATGGAACCATCAGATCCCACCATGGGCAGCACAAGGCACAGGAGACACCGTGCCCTGAGCCACAGCGTGGTCCTGGGCAGGGTGATGCCCTCACAGGGGACAAAGGACACTTCCACCTTTCTCAGCTCAGCCTGGCAAGGTCCAGAGGAACATTCCCCATTTCACAATTTTTCTTCCAGCACTGACAAAGCTGCTGGAGTTTTGCTCACCTGTGTTTGAAGCTCTGTGTGTTTTTTGGGAAGTCTCCTCTCCAGCCAGCCCAGATGTTGCTGCATGGCTGTTGTGCCTCCTGCTCCTGTGGACACCTGTTTGGGAGGAGAATCCTTGTTCCAACAAGTGCAGGCTTCTGCTCAATGAACATCAGGCTTTATTGACAGAAAAAGTAAATATTGACCAGTGGAAAGTTAAAGCCAATATTTACTCTGAGTTTCCCTAAATCCATGTGTCTACAGAAAGTGAAATTCAAAGTGCTGACCCACAAATTCCCATTTGTGACACTGCCTGGCCCCATCCAGCCCAGGGATTGTCCAAACTGTTTGTTCCCTGATTCCCAGACATTTCCAAAGAAGGTGCTCAGGCCTTGAGCAAGGGGCTGACCCATCCCTTAAACAGATTTCTTCCCAGAGGGAATTACAGGTGCAGAAACTTGGGATTTGGTAATCTCCAGTGTCAGAGCCAGGAATTCGATCAATACATGAGATAATTTCTTGGCAAATAAACTTATAAGGGAGAACAAACAGAAATTCATTCCCCCTGCATGGCTGGAAAGGAAATGTTGAAATCTCAGTGAATCACAGAAAGGTTTGGGTTGGAATTTAAAGGCCACCAAATCCAACGCCCCTGCAGTGAGCAGGGACATCTTTAACTGGATCAGGTTGCTCCATCCGCCCTGGCCTTAAATATTTCCATCAGTGGCCTCACCCCAGCCCCAGGAATTGTCCCAGCAAGAGTCAGGAATGACAAGGGGGCCACAGCTTCCTTCCACTCCAATTGAAATATTTCATCTGCTCTAATTCTACCTGACCCTTGAGAGGTGCCATCTCCACCCTTTCAAAGTGCCCAACCTTAACCCATCCTGATCCTTCACCTTCCCAATTAATTCCTTTGGCTCCCATTATTTTCCCAACATTTTCCTCACAGTCTCACCAGTCTCCCAAGCCTCCCCTGCTGCTGCTGTTTGCCATGTTTGGATTTCCATGTGGCAAATGTTCTCTTTAAACAGATATTTCCAGCCCAAAGGAGCAGGAGTCCAGCTGTGCTGATGGGCACAAACAGAGCCACATTATCACTGCTGCAGCCAGGCATGAAATGTACCCAAACCTGCAGAGGAATAAATGTTTTGAAGGCAAGGCAAGGCAGCCTGTTCAGTGCTGAGCTCAGGATTTATTATGAGGACAAACATTCATGTTTAGAGCCCCCATTCAGTTTTTTTGGGGAGTATGAAAATAGCAAATTATCAGTAAAATGTTTTGGAGTAAGAATATTGCTCTGGGGGGAGAAAATTCTCCCTTGGTAGTTTAATTATCCACTTTTCTAGGGAGTGATTACAATTTAACTAAACTACAATTTCTAGTCCAGGGAGTAAGAAAATATTTGGAGCTCTCCTGGAGTAACCAGGACCTAACACCCCTCTTTGGGATTGTAGCCAGGCTCCAGCCCTGTTTGGGTTGGAAGGGGCCTCAAAGCCCATCCAGTGCCATGGCAGGGACACCTTCCTCTGTCCCAGGCTGCTCCAAGCCCTGTCCAACCTGGCCTTGGGCACTTCTCTCAGAGGTGCTGGAAGGTTGGGTCACAGAACAATTTTAATCATTTTAATCCATGTTTTATCTTTTCTCCAAAAAATTGGCTGATTTTTTTGCCATTTGAGGGCTCAGCCACAAAGTGGTTCAGTGACTTTGGGGAGATGGCACAAATCCCTCTGGGGGCTCAGGGTGTTCTTGCCTGGTTCCTGCTCCCCTTTGGAGAACAGCAGGAGCACGGGACACCCAGAGGGAGCTGCCAGAGCTGCTCCCAGCCTGGGAAGTGACCTCAGCTCTGGGCTGTGGGGCTCTTCCAGCACCAGGGTGTGCAAGGGGCTCCTCACAGCTGAGCTGTGTCTCAGGTTGAAAGATTTGGCTGGGAGTGTGTTCTATCCCCATCTGTCAGGGCTGGGGCAGTTCTCTGCTGTCCATGGGCAGTTGTTTCTTTCTCTCTCCCACAGCCAACCCTCCCTCCAGGAGATCTCTGCTGTCCATGGCCACTGAGTGTCCCTGCAGGGCTGATCCCATTCCAGCATCCCATGGGGAGATGCTGCGCCCAGGGCAGGAGCCAAGCATTCCTACCTGGATCCAATCTGAGCCTGGCACAGCACAGCAGCCTTTGCCCCCTGCATTGCCAGAGGAGCAGCTTTCTGCTGCCCTGCATGGCCAGAGGGAGCCCAGGCCCATCTGCAGCAGCCCTGGAGCTGCAGAGGAAAACTCCCCCCTTGTGCAGGATCTGTGCTGCAGCAGAGCCACAGCTGGCACTGCAGGAGGGCTGAGCCCCCGTGGATGGGGCTGGGACACCACCCTGGCACACAGGGGGCAGGCATGATCTGGCTGTGGTTTTTTTGTACTATTGCATTTGTATTTTCAATTTTCTTAGTAAAGAGCTGTTATTCCTATTCCCATATCTTTGTCTGAGAGCCCCTTAATTTAATATTTTTAATAATTCAGAGGGAGGGTGTTTGCATTTTCCATTTCAGGGGAGGCTCCTGCCTTCCTTAGCAGACACCTGGCTTTCCAAACCAGGACAAGCTGTCAGCAGCTGCTGGTCCTCAGTGCTGCAGGAGTTTTCCCAGGGCTGGCACAGAACAGGAGCCCAGACCTGTGCAGGGCTGGGCCCACCAGGGACCCTGTGCTGCTGGCAGGAGGCACCTGGGCCCTGTCAGGGCAGGGGATCAGGGACACCAGGGTGACACCAGGGACACCAGGGTGACACCAGGGACACCAGGGCCCACAGTGCCCGGGCTGAGGCTTTTCTGAGCAGCAGCTCTGTGTGTGCACCCTCACTGACAGCAAACCTGGCACTGAGGAGCTCCCTGGGCCTTGCTGGGGGCCAGGCAGCCTCAGCTGTCCTGTTCAGGTCTGGGGCTTTGTATCACACCCAGGGAGTTTCCACCTGTGGCTGCTGAGGGGCTTTTCAGTGCTCCTTCCCTGTCCCTGCCCCAAAGCAGGGCTGAGCCTTTCACTGTGTGATGGAAAATCCCCCAACAGACTCGAGTCAAAGCAAAAGCAGACAGTTCCTTTTCCAGAACTCTCTCTGCCCACAATGGCCAATGATCTCAGGAAAGGTTCAGAAAACAAGAAAAAGAGAAGAAAAATCAAGGTCAGATTGAATCGTTTTTGGTTCAGCCACTTTCGGGCCAAAATAAATCAGAGACATCCTGACTCGGAAGCCGAAATAAAAAAAATATTCACTTTATTCAGCTTGGCTGACCCTGGAGGCCTCACACTGTTACCCCTTCCTTCCTCCCACTTCCCCACTCCCAACCTGGCAGAATTCCTGTGGGCATCCACGCTGCTCTTGGGCCTCCAGAGGTGATGGGAAACATCTCCATGCTGCTCAGGAGTTCAGGACAGGGCTGCACCTGACATGTGCAGAATGTATGTTCAGATGGGATATTGGGGATTAGGAATTGTTCCCTGTGAGGGTGGGCAGGCCCTGGCACAGGGTGCCCAGAGCAGCTGTGGCTGCCCCTGGATCCCTGGCAGTGCCCAAGGCCAGGCTGGGCAGGGCTGGGAGCAGCCTGGGACAGTGGGAGGTGTCCCTGCCATGGCAGGGGTGGCACTGGGTGGGTTTTGAGGTCCCTTCCAACCCAAACCAGTCTGAGATCTGGGATTATTGGACTCTGGGATTCTCTGTCATGGGAGGTGACACCTGTGGGTTTCTGCTTTCTCTTGCCTCCCTGGGCCAGGTGCCCTCATGAGGAACGAGCAGCATGACCTGTGCCTCGTCTGCAAGGACACTGTGGGGTTATTGCACTAAAGGGTCAGCCCTGGGCTTTCCTGCTCTGGGCATTTTTATCCAGGAGTCCTCACAAGTGGCCAGTGCGTTTGTGATCCTGGCAGAGCTCCCTGGGTCAGTGCTGGACAGATTCCAGCCCTTGTCTCCTCCTCTGGGAGCAGCAGCAGCCCCACACTCATTCCCACGCAGGTCACCTCTATTTCAGGAGTGCGTGCTTCCCCTGTGGAGGAGCCTGGGGAAAGTGTCCTCTAAAAATTTCCAGGAGCCCCCTGAGACTGGTGAGAATAAAATCAGCTAGAGGAGACGGGGAGAGATGAGAGGACAGAGTTTGGGACAGCTCTGCTGGGATGAGAAGCCCTGGCTGGCTGGAACAGAGCCAAAGAGCCCATTCCCCATCTCCAGGTTATTTTCACCCTCACTGAACTCTGCACAAGTCCTTGTTGCACCAGAAGGGCAGAGAAGCCCTCAAATTTGTGTAAAAATATTCAGCTGACTGTATAAAAAGCAGGTTTCCTCCCCAAAGAGCTGCTGGGTAGTGATGTGTGAGTTCTCAAAAAGCATTTGGGGGGCTTGGAGAACGAAAACAGGGCTGGGGATTCCCTTGTGCTCCTGGGGAGGTGGCTCATCCCTGGAAGGTGATGGCTTTTCACTGTGGATCTGAGCTCTGGCAGGAGCTGACAGCAGGATCAGGCCACAGGGTAAAACCCACCTCAGTGTCCCTGTCCCTCAGCCCTGCCCTGTGAAGGCACTGGGTAAAATGTTAAACAGTACCAAGAAAAAATGTCAGAAATGACCCCATCCTGTTCCAGTGGGCTGTTTTTGTAAAGTAAAAAAGATTGCTTTTTTGCATAAGATAAACACAATCTTGCCTTTCCCCCACCTCAGGAATGGATTGCACTTGGAGTAAAGAACAGAAATAGAACCAGGAAAAACTTTGTGTGGCAACAAACCAGCCTGATGTTTGTGATGCTCCCCCTGGGGCTGCTCTGAAAATTCTCCCCCGGCTGCATCACTGAGTTAAGAAAAGCTTGCGTTAACTCAGTATTTTTCTTTTGGAAAACTATTTCTGGAATGTCTCTTGTTCCAACAGATTACATCAAGTGACTCCAGTGATCTTGAGTTGTCTCAAAGGCTCAGCTGGAAAAGACCCTTGAAATCATTCAGGCCAGAGTGAAGCTCCTCCTGAAGGGCTTTGGGGCAGGCTCAGCTCTGCCCACCTTTGTTTTCTGCTTGGCTCAGTTCTACCCAATTAATTTCCTGCCTTTCCCACCATTTCTGGGATTTTTCTGCTTTTCATCCATTCCTTACCAGAAGTTTCTGGCCCATCCCATCCCATCCCATCCCATCCCATCCCATCCCATCCCATCCCATCCCACTTACTTGGTATTCATGTCACTGCTTAGCTGCTGCTTTATCTTCTTTTATACATGCATAAAAATATATATATTTACTTAAAATATATAATATATAATATATTATATATTATACATTATATACTATATATAGTATATTGTATATTATATATAATATACAATATAAAAATATGCATCATACATAATATGTATACTATAGAATAATATGGAATAATATCTAGGATAGATATATTTATAAAATATAGAAATATATAGATATATAAATATATAAATACATAAAAGTTAACCCAAATGCACAAACAAACAAATACATGTAGAATTTACAGTTCAGAATCTGTAAAACCAGGAGCTGAGAAGGAAACAAACACCAGCACAGCCATGGTGCCAGTGGCAGTTTTGTGGGGTACAGTGGAGGAACATCACATTGGTGTTTTTGGTCAGCCCAGGAGCTTTTTGGAGTAAATCCTCAGCATTACTGGTCAAAGAAAAGTGCGGCTATTTGTGAATTTTACTGATATTGGACATTTTCTAATGTCAAAATGGCCTTGACACAATGCACTGGAGATCTAGAGTAAAGACAAAGAAAAACCCTGGGGGTGATTTCCAAGCACCTCCCCACCCCCCTGCCTCCTCCATCCCACTCCTGAGAGCCATCAGGAGATGCCAAGGCAGAAATCAGGGCAAGGCCCAAGAAATTGGGTTCCTCAAGGATGTTTCAGACTGGGGGTGCTGAAAATCCCAATACAAGTATAGTCCCATGGGAGGACCTAAGTTCTACCCTTGAGTACCTAAAGCAAGGGAAATTTGGATGGTTTTGGACTCAAGAGCTGCTCCTGACACACAGAGAGGAGGATCTGATGAAGTGCAGCTATTCTGTGCAAGATCAAAACCCACAAATGAAGAGGCAGCAGCTCCAGCTGGGTGAAAATGGTCTGAATTAGAAAGAAAAAATGCAGCCATTGTTTTGGTACAACGATCTGCCAGAATTTCCTGAAGACCATGTAAATACATCATTAGACCACAAATATTTTTAATCTATAAAAAGCATCTGTCAGACAAGCTCCAGCTTTTTATGCACCCAAATATGGTCTGTGACGTCAATCCCAATCTATTTCTTTCTGAAAAATGTACAATGCAGCAGTTGTTGAAGCTCTTTTAGCAAATATCAGAGGGAGAATTCATGGAGGTCTTGAAAACCTTAATGAAGAAGTGTTCCTTTCTATGCTAGACAGGAAACCCCTGCAGAAGCAGAAACAAGACAAATATTCCTAAAATTCAATATAATGCAGAGGTTCCTTCAGCACTCAGCAAAGGTTTGGAAATCCTCCCCAAAATCAGAATGTTGGATGGAATTTGCTATAACAACCTCACATTCCTAGGGAAAAAAAAAAAATCAAAATGTATAAAATATTTAATGGCAAAAACGGCTGAGTGGAAAACACTGGAATCTTGGTCATGGGAACAAGGGTTGCAAAACTCTTCTGTCATGGGACTGCAGCTCCCAAGGCTCGTCCTGGGCTCAGTGGGGCTCGTGTCATGCCTGGTGTGTCCAGAACAGGAGAGAAGGATCCAGCTTGCCTGAGGAGGATCCAACCTTCCCAACTGGAGTCCCATCAGCCCCAGTGCCCAGCTGGGCTGTGCTGGGTTGCAAGGGAAGGGTCTGTTCTATCCCCATCTGCCAGAGCTGGGGCAGTGTTGCCACATTTCTCTTCACAGAGAAAAGCAAGGCACAATTCTTCCCAAGGATTTCTGAGATTCACATTCTCTGAACCTCAGAGAAAGGGAAAACACAATTCTTATCGCTTGCTGTGCCTGTGTTGTGCCAAAGTAGAATGAAATATGGAGATTGTTTATCCAAAGTGATGGTGTTTTGTTTCCTTGGCCTATCAGGGCCAACTGTGTGTGTGTGGGGAGGTTCAGTGCAGTGTTAGCAGAATGAGTGCTTGGCAGATTCAGTTTTAGATGTATAGAATAATATAGTATAATAAAGTAATTAATTAGCCTTCTGATATCCATGGAGTCAGATGCATCATTCTCTCCCCTTCGTTGGAGTCACCTTTGATTTACAATAGGGCAGTTCTCTGCTGTCCATGGGCAGTTGTTTCTTTCTCTCTCCCACAGCCAACCCTCCCTCCAGGAGATCTCTGCTGTCCATGGCCACTGAGTGTCCCTGCAGGGCTGATCCCATTCCAGCATCCCATGGGCAGATGCTGCGCCCAGGGCAGGAGCCAAGCATTCCTACCTGGATCCAATCTGAGCCTGGCACAGCACAGCAGCCTTTGCCCCCTGCATTGCTAGAGGAGCAGCTTTCTGCTGCCCTGCATGGCCAGAGGGAGCCCAGGCCCATCTGCAGCAGCCCTGGAGCTGCAGAGGAAAACTCCCCCCTTGTGCAGGATCCGTGCTGCAGCAGAGCCACAGCTGGCACTGCAGGAGGGCTGAGCCCCCATGGATGGGGCTGGGACACCGCCCTGGCACACAGGGGGCAGGGCATGCTCTCACTCTGGCAGTGGTTTGTTTTGTATTACTGCATTGTTTATTTTCATTTTCTTCCGCAATAAAGAACTGTTATTCCTGCTCCCATGCCTTCACTTGAGAGCCCCTTAATTTCAAAATTATAATAATTTGGAGGGAGGGGGTTTATATTTTCCATTTCAGGGGAGGCTCCTGCCTTCCTTAGCACACACCTGTCTGTTCAAACCCAGACACTGTGCCCTGGGGTCACAGGGGAGTGACCAGGTGGCTGTGGGAGCCCTGCCTCTGCTCCCTGGTGGAAACCACACCATTGTATATTTTAACCTCCAAAGGAACCCATTCCTAATTAAAGGTCAGTCCCAAACTCATCATTGTCCTAACCATGGGTGGCCTTCCCTGGGCTGTGTCCTTGGATGAGCAGTCTGGGAGGAGATGGGTGTCCCATTCACATTTTCTGTAAATCCCTTCACCCAGGATTTTTTCCTGGGAAGCTGAGAAACCTCAGAGAAAAGGGAAACAATTCTTATCTCATTTGCTTCTCCTGTGTTGTGCTCATGTGCAATGTGTTTGGAGATTGTTCACCCACAGGTGATTGTTCCATTGGATTCTGCTGGGAGTTGTTTTCACAATTTGGCCAATCAGGGCCAAGCTGTGTCAGGACTCTGGAAAGAGTCAGGAGTTTTCATTATTATCTTTTTAGCATTTTCTAAGTATCCTTTCTGTATTCTTTAGTATAGTATAGTTTAATATTCTTTTATATAATATAGTATCATAAAGTAATCAATTAGCCTTGTAAGAACATGGAATCAGATTCATCATTCTGTTCTTCACTGGGGCACCCTGCAAATACAATATGTGGGAGCCAAAATCCCCCTTCCCTCGTGCTGCAGGATTTCCAATGTGTGGGGTAAAGCTGCAGGCAGGCCAGGGAAGGGTTTGAGCATTCCCCACTCAGTGCAGCTCTTCCCTCCGAGCACACGCCTTGTCACTCTAATGGCAGCAGCGTGTATTTTGATTTCTACTGGCTAATTGCTTCTTAACATTGTTATTCACAGAGAGTTTCTCTGCTTTGTTCTCATTTCAATGAAACCGAGACAATAAAATGTCAAGAAATACCAAAACAAAAGCAAACCTCCTGTAAATGAAGCATTTAGGTGGCATAGCTGACAGAAAAAAGATGGGGAATGTGCCATTATGGATTTAGTGTTGCTGTGAAATCACCTTCATTTCAAGTTGTAGTTTCTGTACTGTTTTCTGTTTGTTTGATTAATATTTTACAAATTCTGACAGAAAATGCATCCTGTAAAGTACAAAAAATAACATCCCTGGTAATAAACAGGCAACTGAGGCTTCTCTTCCCTGCTTTTACTGCAACTGAATAAAACAGCACTGACTAAACATCAAGAGGGTTTTTTTTTTTTTACACAGAAAAGTTGGATTTATATATGGAAGAGAGTTATTTCTAAAAACAATCTTTGGTTTTATTCATAAAGGCTTAGGCAGAGAATGGAAAATAGATTTAAATGATCAGATCTTTCCCCTGCCTTGCTGTGAATGGCTGGAAACCTGGGAAAGTGTCAGCGTGCTATAAACAAAACCATGCTCTGTTTGTCCTTCCTGTGCTCATAAAACAGAAATAGGGATTGCAAACAAAGCAATCTTACAGCCAGCACTGCTCCAAGCTGCTCTTGGTGGCATCAGGGATTTGGGGTTTCCTGGGTCACAGAGATTTCTGCTTCCTCCCCTCATGGGGAGTCCCAAATCAGGGGCATCAAGTGGAAATGCAGCTGCAGAGAGCCCCTGATGCAAATTCTCATCTCTCCCCTGATCAGGAATTGCAGTGTCTATGCCAAATAATAGCCCTAATTATAATTAGATTCAAACTGAACTCCTAAATCAGCCTGAGATTCTATTTAACAGTAATCTACTATAATGCAATGGTTAATCATATCTAACCTTAATACCAGCCTAATCCTTCAAATTATTTCAAATTTAATTCCAGCCCAAAGGCAATTATCTCTCGAAATTTAAAATCTAAGTCCTTGAGTTTAATCATCCCCATAGATATAACCCTAAAACTTATCTAAACCTACAGACACAAAGAAAAACCTAATTGTATATTTTAACCTCCAAAGTAACCCATTTCTAATTAAAGCTCAGTCCTAAACTCATCATTATCCTAACCAAGATTAACTCCAACTGTAATCCCCCATCCTGATCTGCAGTTCTCTAACTAAAAGGAAAATAGCAAAGGAGAAATCCTTTTTATTTCCAGCTGGATGTTGCACACAGACAAGGGAAAGATGTGGAGAGCTCCATGTTGGCTTTGGGGCTGAAATGCTGGTGCCCCCCTTGTGCCAGGGAGGGAGGTGGATGGAGGGGGCTCCCCACGGGCTGTGGGACCCAGGCCAGGGCTGGAGCTGCAGAAATATCTGCACTTGGCAGAATGGGTCTGGTTTTGGAGCTTTTTACAGCTCCTGCAGCTGTGCCTGGGGGAAGGCTCCCAGCCCTGTGATGGTGAATCCCTGGCCAAGGCTGGGGCTCAGAGCCACCAGCAGAGCCCTGCCCTGCCCGGGGTCCCTGCGTGCCCCCCTGCCCTGGCACAGCCCAGCAGGGAGGGCACAGCCAGGGCACTGCCCAGGCAGCAGCACTGTGGGACAAACCAGCCTCACTCTCTCGTGAAAATGTAAAAGTTTAATAAAAGGCAATAGGAGACAAAGGCAAAAAGGCAAAGATTTTACAGCTGGGTGCTTGGTATTCTGCTAAGAGCACACCTGCTATTATGGAAACACTCTTTATATACTATTTCTATTGTATTATCTGTGATATATTCACAAACAATTATGTATATTTAAACTTTCCCCCAAACTAGTTTGTATGCTCTAAGAACTGTTCAGTATGGCTTTTCCTCAGTCCGCTTTTTTAGACCATGTGTATCCCTAAGCTGTGGTTTTAGTCTATTTTTATCATTACCTCTAGTTTTGAGCTTTGATCTGTATTTATACTGATGGTGAGTGTTGATAGCTGGTATTTCAGTAGTAGGGTCTTCATCATTTGTTCATTCAATGGTTTTGTAACTAAGCAGGCATTCTAACCTATATCAGCTATTTCACTACTATGGCTAAGTTTAGTAACAACAGAAATAATATAAAAACCCCCTATATCTTTATAGTAAAGTCTACTTTACCATTAAATAAAGTTACTTTACATTATATATATATTATTATATTATGTTATATATAATATATATAAACATATATGTTTATATATATGTTATATAAAACATATATACATATATGATATATACATGTAACATATTTTAATATTTGCAAAAAGCCAACATTATAATATATATTTATAACAATTGGAAAGCAGTTAAAATTCTTTTTTAGATGTTTATTTTCTGTCACTCTTGAAGGAGGTAAATTCCTGCCTGGCTCTCAGTTTCTTGAATTACAACCCACAAGATCCAAATGTTGGGTTCATCACCCTCAGCACGTCATTGGGGTCATACCTGGGGCCTTTTCTGTGCATGATAAAAGTCCATAAAATCCCTTTTCCCTCTCTCTGCCTCCACAGCAGCCTGGGCACGTGGATGGTCCAGGGAAGCCCCAGGAGCTGGGCTGGGTTAGGTGGGTCCTGCTGCTCTTCATCCCCCCCAGAGCTGCTGGGGATGTGACTACAAAGAGAAAAACTGGAGCTGTCACTTGCTGGTGACCTGATTTTTTTTGAGAGGGGAAGAAAAAAGATGTCATTCTACAATTAGTTGAAATAATTTTTTTAGCTGCAGGTATAATTTATTTGGCTCACTCTCATTTCTCATAAAGAAAGGAGGATATAGAATATTCCCCCGCAGGCATTCTGGGGTTTTATTTAATCCAGTGATTATAAAATCATAGAATCACAGACTGGTTTGGGTTGGAAGGGAAATTAAAGCTCATCCAGTTCCATGGGCAGGGACACCCTCGACCAGGCTGCCCTGAGCCCTGGCCTTGGACACTTTTGAAGATTCAAAAAAGAGAAGAAATTGAGCAAAAATTTGTTTGTTTCACAGACTGAACGTCCAGATTAAAGTGTGGAGCTGCCAGGGCTGCTAGTGTGCACTGTGCCAACCATGATGTGATTGAAACCCATGACACATTCACCCAGATCACAAATTTGGCTTTAACAGGGTTGTGACTCTTCAGGGAACAGACCCTGGACTTTTCTTTCCTTTCCCATTTCCGTGTTTTCAGGACCTTGCCTATGTTTTATTATTCTGTGAAAGGCTCTTTCTCCATGATGACAATATTTTTATTTAGCAAAAATGAGGGATCTTATGTAATTCTGTGACTTCTGGAGCTAAAGGTCAAACATTGCAGGGAAACATAAACCTTGGCAGCACCTTTTGCTTGTTGAAGCTTTCCAGCTTCCAGCATTTCAGATACCTCCATAACAAATGAGTCTAAATAGGAAAAGCTGCTCCAAGTCCATTTGCTCTTTTTTATGCTTCTGTTCCTCCTCTGGAATTGCTCAAAGCTCTTTCTCACAGTTCCTGGGGTGCTGGGTCCAGCTCTGGGGTCCCCAGCACAGGAAGGACATGGAGCTGTTGGAACAAGTCCAGAGGAGATCATGGAGATGATCAGAGGGAAGGAGAACCTCTTCCAGGAGGAAAGACTGAGGGAGTTGGGATTGCTCAGCCTGGAGAAGAGAGGGTTTGGGGAAAGCCCAAAGTCCCTTCTGAGACCTGAAGGGGCTCCAGGAGAGCTGGAGAGGGACTGGGGACAAGGCATGGAATGACAGGATAAGGAGGCAGGGCTGGATGGGATATTGGGAATTGGGAATTGTTCTCTGTGAGGGTGGGCAGGCCCTGGCACAGGGTGCCCAGAGCAGCTGTGGCTGCCCCTGGATCCCTGGCAGTGCCCAAGGCCAGGCTGGACAGGGCTGGGAGCACCTGGGACAGTGGGAGGTGTCCCTGCCATGGCAGGGGTGCCACTGGATGGGATTTAAGGTCCCTTCCAACACAACCCAGTCTCTGATTCCGTGATTCCAAAGCTGCCCTTGCAGCAGCACTGGACAAACCCACACAGTTCTTCCCCGACAGCACTCTCTGAAGAGGCACCAAAATCCCATTTATTCTCAGAGAAGGATCTGTGCCCTTGGCCAATCTCTCTTTCCCTGTTATTCCTCTTTCCCAGATGAGTAGGATTGGCAGGACAGGATCTGAGGGTCCAGGTGGACACAGCCCTGAGCAGAAGCTGGCACTGTGTCACTGCCCCAGGAAGATCAGGGGCACCTTGTGCTGCATTAGACAGAGCACTGACAGTAGTGAATCCCCAGGTGGGGACACGATGGGGTCTGGGCTCCTTCTTGTGCTGGACTCCCTGGGAACCTTCTTTCCATGCCAGGGGCCATCACAGTGTGGCCATCACAGTCACATCCCCACTGCCATCAGCTTCCAGCTGAAGGGGGGAAAGGGGATATTCAGTGCCATGATTTCCATGGATGTGTCGGGATCTCTCGCTGCTCAGAGTGACCCCGAGAAGAGTTGGAAAGTCTCTTTTTCCCAGCCTGGCACTTGAAGAAGGAGTCAGGGCTCTTCATTTCTCAGTGTCAAGGTTGTTTATTGTTCCTTATCTATAAAATTTTTTCTTCTGCCCTGTTGAAATCCATCCAGAAGGACAGTTGCAGGCATTCATTCTGCCTGCCCCCGGGACAGTGTTATGTCTTTATACTAAAAACTATTACTTTAAACTAAAAACTATTACTATTATTTACAATTACTTCCCAATACCTATCACCTATGTTAGACACTGAGCTTCTACTCTAAACCAATCTGAAAGTGCCACCATCACAGCAGAAGATGGAGGCCAAGAAGAAGAAGGAGAAAGGCTGGACACATCCAGTTCCCTCTGTCTTACCTCCTGAATCCCCATTGCAAAAACCCCAAAATCTACTTTTCCACCCCGTGATAACTTCACTATTATTCTACCTAAACTGTTGTGGCTTGCTGATCTTCATATAAGGTTGGTAATTTTCTCCACAGGTCATAATCAAAACCACAGGGGCATCTTGGGCTCTGTGCCAGGGTCTCTGAGCCCCCTGGCAGGGGTCCTGGCCATCCTGGACAGCCAGAGGGATGCTCTGGGTTCTCACAGGATGAATTCTGCAGTTTCTTCCTCCTGTCTCCCTCCTCAGCATCCCTCGGGGACCCTTCCCACCCTCCATGCCCTGTCTTAGCCATGCAGATGGCAACGCTCTCCTGCAAAGCATCACAGGAGAAATCCCCTCCCAGTGACATCCAGAGGGATCCCAGCTGCCCAAGGCTTTCCAGGGAGATGGAAACACTGTCCCAGAACAGCCAGGTGTGCCCAGGCATGGCCACGAGATGTGGCCCTGCAAGGGAGGCTGAGCTCTAGGGGATGGACACACTGATCCATGTCACACTGATCCATGTCCCCTCCTGCCTTGTTCCATCTCCTGCCTGGACAGGGGCTGGTCCTGTGCTGGACTGATGGGACAGGGATGGCCCCAGAGCTACAGAGAGGGACAGGGATGGCCCCAGTGCTGCAGAGAGGGACAGGGATGGCCCCAGAGCTGCAGGGAGGGACAGGGATGGCCCCAGGGCTGCAGAGAGGGGCAGGGATGGCCCCAGTGCCCAAGGAGGGACAGGGATGGCCCCAGTGCTCAGGGATGGACAGGGATGGCCCCAGGGCTGCCGGGAGGGACAGGGATGGCCCCAGAGCTGCAGAGAGGGACAGGGATGGCCCCAGTGCTCAGGGAGGGACAGGGATGGCCCCAGAGCTGCAGGGAGGGACAGGGATGGCCCCAGTGCTCAGGGAGGGACAGGGATGGCCCCAGGGCTGCAGAGAGGGACAGGGATGGCCCCAGTGCAGGGAACAAGGCTGTTTTTGTGAGTGCCCAAAAGCAGCAGCTGAAATGTCACCTGACACTAATCCTGCTGGTCACTGACTGTGCTGGGCTGTCCCAGAGCCCCGAGGTGCCCTCCCAGTGACCTGTCTGCAGCTGCTGGGTGCATTCCCTGCTGCCTGGATGGGATCTCTCCAGCCATGGATATGGGGAAGGATCTGCTGGTGGAACTGGAGCAGGGCCCCACTGCTCCTGTCAGAGCTGATCGAAAGCTGCTGCCTTCTGCACTTCCACAGCAGCTGCTCCCTCAGCTGCAGGGAGGGAGAGGGGAGGAAAAACGACTAAAATAAAAGAGGTGAAGGGGACAGGGGTGGGTTCAGCCAAACCCCAGGAGCAGGAGCTGCTGAGGATGCTGTGGGATCCCAGGAGTGGCAGTTCAGAGGAGGATGGGTGTGGAAGTGACCTGGTTCTGAAATGAAAGAGAAAATGAAATGGGACACGTGGGTGGTCTGTAAGGTGATTTAGTAATAACCCAGAGCTGTGTGAACACTGAAATCCTGGAGTGTGGCCACCACATGTGGACAGTGGGTCACTGTCACAGCACTGCAAGCACAGCCTGGGCAGATGCTCACCCCAGGGACTCACAGCACTGAAGGACAGACACAGCCTCTGCAGCCTCAGGAACCCCAACCCTGAGGCCTCACACAGACCTTTCCCTGGCCAAGCCCCAAGAGCAGCCACCTCTGAGCTGCCATTGGGCTCCTGCTCCTGCTGAGCTCCCTCCAGAGGTGCCTCCCACCCGTGGGACCAGGTCTGGCCTGGCTCTGCACTTCCTTGGCCTGCAGGATACACCTGCCAAATCCTTTCCCACACATTATTTTGCCTTTGCCACTGCCCAGCAGCCTGGAAAAGGGCTGGAGGCCTCCTGGCATTTCTTGCTAAGGAATTCTTGGCCAGTGACATCCTCCCCCTGCTGCCAGCACAATGTGGGGAAGGGAGGCAGGTGCTGCTTCAGCCTGCAGGGCTGAGCAACAGGAAACTCCCACAGGGCTTTCCAGGATGCAGTGCCAGGAAATGGGGCTGCCAGGCACCTGGCTCCTGAGCACTCACACCACCCAAAGGCAGCTCCCTCACTGCCCCAGGCTCCTGCAGCCCCTCCTGGCTCCCTGCAGCCCCTTCTCACTCACCTCCCACTTCCCCAATGAGGTTCCTGTGAGCTGCTCTGTGTGGCCACAGATTTCTAGGATTTCTCATTGCTTCATTCCCCCATGCTCAGGGGAAGGGTTCAGCAATGCCCATGAATAAAAGATATGGGGAGTATTTGAAATAATAGTGGGGATAATAAAATTGGAAGGATATGGGGGTTTTGGAAAAGATGTGGGGCTGCTTTTCCCTGCTCCCACCTGCACAGCCTCAGGCAGCATCCTCACTTGGATGCCTCTCACAGCCACCTACAGATCAGGTGGATCTTCCTCTGAAGACAATTGAGCTTCATGGAGCACCCCACTGTTGTCATGGCATGAATTAGGGATTTCTGAAAGGCTGAATAGATCAGTGAATTTTGACTTCAGTGTGGTCATTTGTGCTGCACATTTGTCACAGACATCTTTTCATTAAAATCCTTTCTTTAGGATTTTTCCTGCTGAAGCTGAGAAGTTTCAGCAACAAAGTGTAAACAATGATTATCTGCTGCTGTGGAATGCAACAGGTGCATCTGTGATTGGTCTCCTGTGGATGTTTGGATTTACTGACCACTCACGGCAGAGCTGGGTCTCGCTCTCTGCTGGGACACAGACCTTTGTTATTAATTCTTTTCTATTCTTAGCTTAGCTAGCCTTCTGAGAATTTTTCCTTCTATTTCTTTTTAGTATAGTCATAATGTTATATATATATATCATAAAATAATAAATCAAGCCTTCTGAACATGAGGTCAACATTCTCGTCTCTCTCTTCACCTGCAAACCCTTGTGACCACTGTCACACACATTGTGTGTTTTGTGCTGCCTCAGGTACCTGCTGCAGCTCCCACACCCCTCCTGCCACACACAGGTGCTCTTCACTGGGAAAGCTTTGGGTTAGTTCAGTGGAACACTTTTCCTTTTGGTTTTCTTGCTCCATGCTGCTGAGTTCTGGCCCGTCCTGTGTTGTGCAAGCCCAGCCCCTGCTGTGTTTGTTTTCCCTGTGGTGCTCTCGCCCCCAGCATCCCAGCACTGCCCAGGGAGCTGTGGGGAGGTGCAGGTGCACAGCCCACTCCTTGCAGCCTGGAAACCTCGGATGTTTTTAGCTCAGCCTTAGCTGTGAGTCAGGACTGTGGGGCAAGAGGTGAACTGCAGGGGAGGGAATGAAATCCCAAATCCCTGAGCTCACTGTGGTCTGCAGAGAAAGGTGAGACCTTTCCAGCTGAACTGGTTCTGTGAGGACACTGCTCAGGAGTCACAGACTGAGAGAATGAAGAGGAAAACCCCCGCAGGCACTACAGGGCTCTTTGGCAGTTCTTTTCTCATGTAGTGCTCACAAATCTTTCCCCTTCTCCAGTTGCTGCTCAAGCTGAGTCAGCCCCAAAGCTGCACTTGCTGTTTGGTGCAGATCCATCTCCCCACAGTGCTGTGGAGGGTCTTGGGCATGACTCAGTGACCCCTGCAGGATTTTACAGCCTCAGGCATTTACAAACCTCTGAATCGGAGCCTCAATTCCTAAATGCTTCTGGGAACTCAATTCTCACTGTTACCTCAATTCCCCCTCAAAGCACAGCTCTCAGGGGGTCAGAAATGTGGCCATGGTGCTCCTGGCTGGCAGTGCTCTGTCACAGCTGCTGAGGTCTGTCCTTGGTCCTCACCTGGACCAGTCCCTGCCTTTCCTTCCCAGTTTCCCCCTGGATCACTCCCTGCCTCACCTTCCCTCAGCTCAGGCTCTTTGCTGCCAAGCCGCCCATCTGGGTCTGTCCAGGTGAGAAATTCCTGGGTTCTTCTGTGTTGGGGAAGATGAAACAGGAAAGCCTTATAAATATGATTGTCTGGCAAAAGATTTTGAGAATATAGAAACTATAAGTGAGATTGAAATGAAAGCAAGCTTGAGATCCTTTAGTTACTGAACAACTGGAAAACAATGGCACGGCCAGCTGAAGGTGATCCCCTTTTGATGGAACAACACCCTCTGCTTGCGGACAGGCCCAAGGGTCAGAGCAGACCCTACAGCTTGGCAGAAGGGGCCCAAAGAGGAGTTTTTAGGGTTTAAAATGTAAAGAGTATGGTGATGTAATGATTCTTATAGGCTGTATGTAAATGCTGTAGGATTTGTATCTTGTACTAGATTGGTTAGTGAGAATTGGAATATTCAGCGCAGAAGAAGATTTATGGTATCATAATGGGAACCTCGCTCTCTTATGCTTTTGCCCTCTTACCCTCTCATCCTCTCTCCCCCTCTCTTCTCTCATTCCTGCTCTGAGCTGTGTTTGGCATCTCCCAGCAGGGCCCTGCAACCAGGCCCTTTGCAATAAACCCCAAATTCCAGCCCTGGCTGCAGAGATCTCTCGTCTCCATCCATCCCAACCATCCTACCCCCTGATGCTCTGACACTCCTGCCCTAAATCTCCAGCCCATGGGGCAGTGGTGGGTGCCAGCTGGGTGCCATTTGCCCCTCCATCCCCTTGTGCACCCAAATCTGGCCCTTGCCTTTCATTTCCAGACACTTGGATGAGTCTTTCTGCTGAAGTTGAATGTAGTAAACGCTCCTGATCTTTGCATTCATAACCAAAGCCTTCCCCTGTGAAATCTCAAGGAGATCCTGTTTGTGCTCCAGGTGGGGAATGTGTAAAAGCAGCTCTTGCTGGTGTGAGTGACTACCTCAGTGTTTGATTAATTTTCTATTTCTGAAGCTCTGATGACACCGATGGTTGGAAGCCCCAGAGGAGGGCTGTGGTACAGGAGAAAATAGAAGCTGCAGAACAGAGTGTAGCTTAAATTAGTGGGATCAGATGGAAAGGACTAAAAATCAGGGTTTGTCATCAGAATATATCAATGCTGTCTCACCTTGCAGGAAGGACATGGCCTTGTCTCAAAGTCAAAAGGCAAAAGAGGAGGAATTGTGCCTGAACCCCCCAGCAACACTTCCATGGGAACATCTTTGCACAAGTTCAGAGGCTCAACAACATCAAATCCAACAGTGCATGGCACAGCTGGGCCTATGGACCCTGACAGAGTCCAGCAGGGAAAATGTTCCTGGAATCGGGAATGGCTCCAGTGCAGAAGAGATTCTGGACAACATCCAGGGGCTGGATAAGGTTCAGGCTGGGCTCAGGGCTATGCTGAGGATAAAATTCACCTTGGGCAGAGTCTCAGGATGCACAATGTGTGCACTCAGCAGAGCCCAGCCCAGGGAAAGGGCTGCAGTGCTGGTGGGTGCCAGCTGAGCCCCAGCCCTGGGGCTGCAAAAGGAGCCAAGGCTGCATTTTGGCATCTGCTCCTGGGGCCAGGGGCTGAATTTGCCATTAATGTTCCATGAAATATAAAGCAAGAGTTGAGGTCGTCTCTGGACCACATTAACACTTGGGAAAGCCAAGGGGAATATCACATTTGGCTGCGGGGCTAGCACAAGTCAGCAGAGAATCTAACATTTCAGCTCCCACTCCAAAAAGCCCAACAGCTTTGTTTCAGTTCTGACTGCCCATTCCAAAATCAACGGAGACAACCAGTTACTGGGGAAAAAAGGGCATTGCCAATGGAACCAGCTGAAAAGGTTCATTCTGTTCTCTTTGGGGATATTCACTCTCTTTTGTTTATGCTCAGTCTATGAATTTCATGGCAGAAAAGGAACTCCTTGAAACTGATCCTTTAACTTCTCAATGCTCCACATTCACATGTGGTCTCAGCCTTGGGAAGGACATGGGATGGATCCTGAGCTAATGTGGCCACGTGAGTGATAATAACAAAATAATTCCACTGCTCTCCCCCAGCAGCTGCACACTCACAGCCAATTGTGTCTGAATCAGGAAGTTCCTGAATGGTTCCCAGGAAAATTCCCTGTGCAAACACAACCAGACTCACTCTTAGAATGTGCTTTCCTTCCCCTGGCAGCACTGGGAGCATGGGATGGACTGGGTGCCCTGCAAAGCCCCAGGCACAGAGAGCAGAGAAGCCTTCCCTGCACTGAGCTGGGCTGGGCTGGGCCCCTGCACTTCTGCTCCTGCTGCTCCCACTGCTGGGCAGGGGAAGGAGAGAAACAAGGGAAAATAAAAGCAAACATACACCTTCAGCAGCTCTGCCCTCCTGAGAGAGGAAACACAAGGCTCATTGAGAGAGGAAGGCCATTTCAGGCTCCTTAATCATCCTCTGGGTTCATTGTTCAGGTGTGATGCTGGTGATGAACTGGGGAATTACAGCTGTGGGTGTGCTGGAAACCCAACTGGGGACTGGGACTCATAACTCCCCTCCAGTCCCCACAAACTCTTGAAACGCTTTGGTTACAGCAGCTGAGCAAACAAAACAGAACAAAGCAAAACAAAACTCACTTCACCTCCATCCTGGGCGGAAGCAGCAGAATTCCCTGGCACTGGGAGATCCTTTTGTGAACCCGGCTCTACAGAGAAGCAAATTGCCTGAATGGGAAGGAAAGCTGTGGGAAGGTTTGGTTTGGACCCGTCATCAGCCTGACTCTTGGACTGGAAGCAGAAGGATTCTCTGTGGGTTTGCTGATGATTTCCAGGGAGCCCGGGGCAGCTCTGCCGGAGCTCTGCTCTCCCAGCGGATCCAGGTGCTGCCATCTCACGGCCCCGGGGCTGGTGCAGGGCAGGGAGAGCCCTGCAGCCTTCCCCAAACAGCACTGATGCTGGGGCAGAGCAGGGAGAGCACTGCAGCCTTCCCCAAACAGCTCTGATGCTGGGGCTGATGGAGAGCAGGGAGAGCACTGCAGCCTCCTGACAAACATCTCTGATTGCTGGTGCAGGGCAGGGAGCACACTCAGCCTCCCCACAAGCAGCTCTGATGCTGGGGCTGCTGCTCTGGTCTCTGGCACTGTGGATAGCCTGGGCATTGCCCAGAGGGGACAAAACTGGAGCTCCTATCCCTGCACCTGCCTGCCCTGGGAGGAGAACTGGGGGAGGACTGACAGCTGAGTGATGCAGGACTATGTCCCAGGTTGACTGTATGATGCTTTTATCCCAAATCATCTTATTCTGTTTATGCTGAATAATAAGTTTTGCACCTTTAAGACTTGTTGCAGAGAGTGAAGAAGCGTGCAGAACAAGACGACTGGGGATAAAAGCATCATCTAGACAACCTAGGACAGACTGACAGGGGACTGATGCCTCCTGGTGGTCCCAGGCAGCCCCACCGGCAGTGTGGGGATGGTCTGTGCACTGCCACAGCCAAAAAAGGCTGCCGGCGCTGGGATGGCTGGGGAGATCCCGCTGGGGACCTGGGACATGCACGGGTCACCAACTGGGAGTGCTCAGAAAGGGGAGTCCAAGCAAAGGGGCTGGAAGCAAAGGCTGGGAAAGCAAAGCTGTGGGGCAGCTTTGGGCACCATAGTGTGAGAAGTAAAGCTGTTAGAAAGTGCTCAGAGCACACAGGGATGGGGAAGGATCTCAAGAGGAAGCCAGTGAAGAGCTGCTCTGGGATTGTCCAGCTGGAGCAGAGTGAGGACAGAGCTCCCCAGGGCTGCAGCTCTGATCTCTGATCTGTGCTCTGGGCCAGGGACAGGAGCCAGGGCACGGCTGGGGCTGGGCCAGGGCAGCTCAGGCTGGAGCTCAGGGCAAGGCTCTGCCCCCAGAGGGTGCTGGCACTGCCCAGGCTGCCCAGGGAATGGGCACGGCCCCGAGGCTGCCAGAGCTCCAGGAGCCTTTGGGCAGCGCTGCCAGGGGTGCCCAGGCTGGGGCTGCTGGGGGAGCTGGGCAGGGACAGGAGCTGTTCTCAATGATCCTTGTGGGTCCTTTCCAGCTCAGGGGATTCCATGATTCTCTTGGTTAACAAAACTGGAGCCCACTGGAGAATTGTTGAAAGCTTCAACTCTGAAAAGACTCCAGACCCAGCTGGGACCAGGTGAGAAGGGAAGAACCAAACCAGTGTGAACTTGACCCCTGACCAGTGAAACCCCAGCCCAGGACTTGGTGAGGCCCTGCTGGGTTTGGCAGAGGGCAGGGGTGGGGCTGTGCTCTCCCCATCGTGTTTCCCCCAGAAATCTGTGGAGGGATTGGTAACTGTGAGCCTTGACACAGAGACAGTCCAGACAAGGACGTGTCCCTCTGCTTTGCCATCCCCCAGCAGCAGTGCAGGTAGGACAGGCCACCAGCACTGTCACCTGCAGCTGCATGGGGACAAAAACTGTTCTCTGGGTTAAAAATGCTGTAGGAAATGGTGCTGTGGAGATGGTCCTGAGAGTGCACATGATGCTGTTGTGCTCTGCGGTCTGTGATGGTGACAGAGGTGTGGCTGTGGCTGGGATGGTGCAGAGATATTTCAGCAGGGCAGTCGTACCAATGCCAGGATATCTAACAGCTGACCCCAGAAATAATTGTCATTTCTGGTGTGAGACAGTTGTGGAATGAGCAAATTAATCACAGCCAGGGCCGTCTCTGGACTTGGCCCTTCTGCTTTCTGCAAAGTGTCACGCCAGGGGCTCTGGGCTGAGCTGCTGTGCTGGCACTGGGCAGCAGCACTGAGGGCATTGTGCTCTGGGCCTCCTCTGCTCCTGCAGGGCTTGGGCTAAGCCAGGCCCATCTGACACAGGAGATTGAAAAGAATTGAAGGGAAACAAAGAGAAATTCTAAGCTTTCCTCAGAAACCTATTAAAGTCCCTGTCATTTGCTCAGAACACATGGAATAGCCTTTATTACAGGCATTTTGCTGAGCACAAAAGCTACTTTCAATAACACAGGAAGGGAAAAATCATTACAAACTTGCAAGAATCATCAAGGACCATCTTGCAGAATCTCTTTGTCATGAAACAAATTATGAAAGGCTATAAATAGATGACCATTATTAGAACAAGGAGCTCTCTAACTGGGCTCTGTGCACAGGGAATGAACTGCTCCCCTCCCAGCCAGGGGGGAGCTGAGGCAATCAGCAGGTACGTCACAGGCTCTCCAGGGTGCAGCAGAAAGCAGAATTAAAGTCCTTGCCTCCTGCTTCTGAAACTGGGAGAAGCATTTGGAGACACAAGTTACTTAAAAGGCTGTTAAAAATCCACAAAATCCACACAGGTACTCACCCACCACGGGATGGGGCTGAGCTTGGTCAAGGTCACACCCTGGAGGTGTCCCAGGCCAGGCTGGATGGGCTTGGAGCTGCCTGGGATAGTGGAAAGTGTCCCTGCCCATGGCAGGGGTGGAACGAGATAAAATTTAAGGTCCCTCCCTGTAGGAGCATTGGGGGTAGGACGGTTGGTATGGACAGAGACGAGAGATCTCTGCAGCCAGGTCAGGAACTTGGGGTTTATTGCAAAGGGCCTGGGTGCAGGGCCCTGCTGGGAGCTGCCAAACACAGCTCAGAGCAGGAATGAGAGAAGAGAGGGGGAGAGAGGATGAGAGGGAAAGAGAGTAAAAGCAGAAGAGAGCAAAAGGGGGTAAGAGCGTAAAAGGCAAGAGCTAAGAGACAAGAGGTACGAGTGTGAAGTTCCCGTTACAATACCATACATTATCTTCTGTGTTGAGTATTCTGATTCTCACTAACCAATCTAGTACAAGGTACAAATCCTACAGCATTTACACACAGCCTATAAGAATCATTACATTACCATACTGTGTTACATTTTAAACCCTCAAAACTCCTCTTTGGGTCCCTTCTGCCAAGCTGTAGGGCCTGCTCTGACCCTTGGGCCTGTCTGCAAGCAGAGGGTGTTGTTCCATCAAAAGGGGATCACCTTCAGCAGCCACACCATTGTTTTCCAGTTGTTCAGTAACTGAGGGATCTCAAAGCTTGCTTTCATTTCAATCTCACTTATAGTTTCTATATTCTCAAAATCTTTTGCCAGATAATCATATTTATATAAGGCTTTCCTGTTTCATCTTCCCCAACACCTCCCAACCCAAGCCATCCCAGGACTGTGTGACTCCATGGTGTCCCTGCTGAACAGAGCACAGGGCAGGAGCTCTGTGCTCACAGCCTGGCTGTGCTATCCAGCTCCTCCAGGACCTCCTGGTTCCCTTTCTCACCTCTCGGGGGTTTTCCTCCTCCTTAACTGCTTGAAAAAAATGACTCCTCTGAATTTTATTTTTTTGTTAAATTCCAGCCTAACATATTCATTCCTGCTCATTAAAATAGCTACTTCTCCTTCTGGCTGTTTACTCCTGTGGTATTTCTATGAGTTACTCATGTCTACTTTTAGCCTTCCTGTGGACAGACTAAACACAATAAACTCCTTCCATCCCCCCTAAGGCAGACCTGCCATTCCTGTGCCATTCCTGTGCCATTCCTCCTGGCAGATTCCTGGATTTGCCTGGCAGGGTGCCCAGGTGAAACTGGGCATGGCTGGCTTTCTAAAGCTGGGCTCAATTGGCACTAACTGCTTTTCATGGTTTGGTTAAATTTGCAGTAATACAACAATCCCATGCTTTTTCCCAGGTTTTTCATGGAGTTGTGGCCTGCAGGAATGAGGATGTTTACTTATATTCCAATTGTCCTGAGCAGGCCAGTGGGATCTCCCTGGCTGAGTCCAGGAGAATCAGAATGCCAGCATTAAACCCTGAGGCCCTGCTGTGGAAAAGACAAGATATGGAAATTTTTCCAAGATACGGAAATTTTAAGGATGAGCAGCACAGTCAGGGAGAGACTGGGAGCTGCACGATTTGTGCAAAGGAAGAGTCTTGAAAAGCTGCCCCAATGGCTCTGAGACATTTTTGCCAGCTCTGTTACCTGTCCATGGGATCTCCTGTCCCCACAGGAACTGCTGGTTTGGGGTTTTCTCCTTGAAAAAGCCATAATCCTTTCCAGACACTCATGGAGCAGTGTTGGGATGTGGTGATAATTGATAACTTCCATTCTGATCTGCTGTGTCCAGCACAGAGCTGGGCTGTGCTGGCTGCCAGGGCTGCTGTGCTTGCGAGGGGCTCCCACATTCCAAAGGAATGGGCACTCAGGTCACAAGGATTTTCTGTGCTTCTGGGAAGGTGCCATGGAAGTTTTGGGGAGCAGCAGGACCATGTTCACATCAGGTTTAGTGTCTGCATCCAGCCTTTGGGGCAGCCAGCAGCTCTCCTGGAGCTCTCAGTGCTGTGCTTGATGCTCTCTGTGGGCCTTGGGGCTCAGGAGGAGCAGGTGGTGATCTCACAGGCTCCAGGAGATCCCAGAAACATTCCAGAGGCTGGAAAAGACCTTCAGGATCAACTCCAACCTTTGGCCAACACCCCTGTGCCCACTAAACCATATCTCAAAGTACCATATCTCAAAGTGCCACATCTCCCTGGGTTTTGAAAATTTCCAGGGATGGTGAGTCCAGCACTTCCCTGGAGAGCCTGTTCCAATGCTCAAAAGGCAGGGAGATAACAATGTCCCTGGGCAAAACTTTGCACCAAGGCTTTGGAGAAATCATCCTGGATGTGAGTGGAAGATGGGCACAGATGTCCCTGTGGATGCTGTGCAGCACCCTGGTCCTGGCACACTGAAACATGGAGCTGGTATTTCATAGGTTTTAATATTATTTCAGAAATATTTCCTATTTGTTTATTTAAACATTGCTGTTAAACCCACAATATCTTGTTTGGAATAATGGATTGAGCGTATTCATTATGGGAGAACTGGAAAATTGATAAATTTGGGTGATTTTTCCCCACTCTGAATTCTGCAGTCCAACCAACTTTATTAATTTTTTTTTTTTATGGCTGAGGCTACAAAGCTGCCCTTTGATCCCTGTGTATGTTAGATTTTAACATTAGTGTCAATTGTATTTCTAAGCCCAAAACCTCTTTAAACATGGCAACATTTTCACTGGCTCTGGCTCAAGGCTTCCCTCCCTGGATTAAACTATTTATTGTTTCCCACGTGTCTTAAGAAATGGATTAGCTGAGGCATTTGTGGCCTTTCCTAGGACTGATGTGGAGGCAGAAATGCAGCTCTGTAACACAGTCCTTGCATTGGGGCACCTTGATGCTGCAGGGCTGCTGGGCCCCAAAATTCACTGTTGTTTATAAGAAAAGAAATGATTTCCCTGATGGAACCCTTGGAAGGAGACCCAGGAATTAAAAGTATTCCAGAGAAATGCACAGAGTCCAGGATGGCTTTAAAAATAGAAATTATATTCTGAAGTTCTGAGGAGAACATCAAAAGCAAGTTTTTATGGATAGACAGGAGGACACCTTTAAATCTCCCTAAAGAAAGCAAGAAAAGCCTGTGACAGTGGGCACAGGGATCTTAGGATGAGGGAAGAGATGTAGATCTGACTCCATGTTCAGAAGGCTTGATTTATTTCTTTATAATATATATTACATTAAAACTATACTAAAAGAATAGAAGAAAAGTTTTCATCTCAGAAGGCTGGCTAAGAATAGAATAGAAAGGAAAGAATGATAACATAGGCTCTGTCCCATACTCTCTGTCCGAGCCAGCTCACTGTGGTTGGCCATTAATTAGAAACCAGCACATGAGACCAATCACAGATGCACCTGTTGCATTCCACAGCAGCAGATAATCATTGTTTGCATTTTGTTCCTGAGGCCTCTCAGCTTCTCAGGAGGAAAAATCCTAAGGAAAGGATTTTCATAGAAAGATGTCTTTGACAAAAGCCTGTCTGGGTGTGGACTGGGCAGGTCACAACTCTGACCCTGAACAAACCCCCAGGGCACCAGCCTGGCCCCATCCTGGGGCAGAGCTGCACGACCTCCCCTCACCTCTGAACATCTCTGCAGCATTTCCATCCCACGGGGAACACAGACCATGGAATCACAGAATCCTGCAATCTCCTGAGCTGGGATGGACCCACAGCATCATCCAACCCCCGTCCATGCCCAGACCCCCCAACAACCCCACCCTGGGCACCCCTGGCAGCCTCAGGGCCGTGCCCATTCCCTGGGGACAAGGAAGATGTGCCCTCCTGCCTCCCATGTTTACCTGGGCTTCAGGATTTGGATATAAACACTTCACCCTCTTTCCCTCTCTAGTCAAGCTCAGTCTTTGAAAGAGAAGGAGATGATGGGTGATGGATATAAAGGGATTCCAGGTTCCCTGGTAAAATCATCTTTGCCCAGGCTGATGCTCAACAAGCAGCATCAGAGAGTTTGGGCTCTGCATTGCAGCAGGGTCACTGGGAGAGGAGCTCTGGCATTAATATCAGCTACTGCAGAGATTAAGAATTCAGCAAAACACATCCTGAACATTTGTCCTCTTTGCACAGAAAGGAAAGACATTAATTTTTCAGAGGATCATTTCCATCCCCACCAGGCTCAGCTAAGCTGAACCCACAGCCTGATTGCAAAAGTGAACTTGAACCACAAAGATATTTTTGGGTCTTGCTCTGTGGTCTCCTCTGAAAGCCAAACAAAGAGATAAAGCTGGAATGAGGGACAGGGGGAATCCAGGTACAGCCACAACAGCCTGGAGATAAATTCCCTTTTAGTAAAACCCATCTGCCCATTTTCCAGGACCTAGGGTTACAATAACAGTAACTTGTGCTCATTTATTAATTGCAGATTAATGGGAACCCTGCTGGCTTCTGTTTCTTTGTCCTTACTGGGATATATGCAGGGAAATCAGGGAAATTCCTGCAGGTCACCTGGGGAGGAAACACATCAACCCTCCAAAGCTCACTTTTTTGGGACAGCAGAGCTGGAAGGAACCAGTCTGGGGAGAGGCAAACAAAGCCCCATGTCCTTCATGCCACCCTGTGTCCCCCTCCACAAGAAAAAAATCTTTCAGGCTTTTGAGCCTTCTTTCCCTCATATGGAAAAGGCCCTTTTGAAATTCAGAAATTGCCTTTTCCATCACTGGTTTGGTTCATTTGGACTCAATATAGGGAGTCTACTTGAAAATGAATAGGGAAAAGAGATGTGCAAAGGCAGAGGGGGAAATCTCATAAATCTGGAGAGCAATTCATGGAATTCAAGATGCAAAATAGGTTAATTCTTACCTATTACTTCATTCTTAGAAATGATCCCTTTCCTGTACCCCCAGCAGGGCTCTGCAGATGACTGATGTTGCTGATTCTCCACAAACCATATTTATAATGTTTTCAGCCAGCTCTGCAATTACTGAGCTCTGGAGCCATAATTTGATCCTCCTGCTGCTGTCTGAAGAGATGAAGCAGCTCTGACTGTAAATACCTGGCAGCCCTTCCAGCTCTGTCCATCAGTGACCCCCACAAAGTCTGCAGGGTCCAGAGGGCTCCAAACCCCATTACTGGATGTTCCCCTTCTCTGATTGCTGTGCATTAAATGTATTTCAAGGGTACAACTCTGACCACTGCTCATTTCTCTGCTTCTCTGCGCCTGTTGTTTGGTGTGGGTGCTGGGGGACGTTTGTATTTCACTCAGGCTGGGGTGGGTGCTCCAAAAAACAGCATCAGGAACACTTTGGGAATAAACAGGAAGATAAAGCAGTGAGGTCCTTGCAGGAGTTGCAGACTCTGCTGAGGCTCCAGTGAGATTTGAACTCACGACCCCTGGTTTACTAGACCAGTGCTCTAACCCCTGAGCTATGGAGCCTCTGAATTTTGGATGCTTTTGCCTCTGCAAATATTTCATATCAGAATTCTCCCATAATTCTGGTGTGAAATGGCCCCAGCACAGCTGGAATGTGCTCCAAAGATTTTCAATTCTCTTTCCAAACTGCACCAAAACCCATCAGAGACACAAAACCACCAGCACAAGGTGAACCCAAAACTGGAATTTACTCTCCTTCAGCTCATCCCTGTCAGGACATCAGGACGGATGATTCCTTTTTCCCCAGCCAACTTGTAAACTTCTCAAGTTTCTTTGTAAACTTGAGAAGTTTACAAAGAAATGTTGATATTGGGGCTCTTCATAGTTCTTGAACTTATTTGGCAAAAAATGAAAGAAACGGGGGCCATGAAGATGCTCCAAAATCTGGAGGCCCTCTCATATGAGGAAATGCTGAGAGAATTCGGATTCTCAAGAGAAGAGAAGAGAAGAGAAGAGAAGAGAAGAGAAGAGAAGAGAAGAGAAGAGAAGAGAAGAGAAGAGAAGAGAAGAGAAGAGAAGAGAAGAGAAGAGAAGAGAAGAGAAGAGAAGAGAAGAGAAGAGAAGAGAAGAGAAGAGAAGAGAAGAGAAGAGAAGAGAAGAGAAGAGAAGAGAAGAGAAGAGAAGAGAAGAGAAGAGAAGAGAAGAGAGAAGGCTCCAAGGTGACTTTATTGTAGCCTTTCAGTACCTGAAGGGCCTCCAAGAGAACTGGAAAGGGACTTTTCATAAGGACATAGAGGGACAGGGCACAGGGAATGGCTCCCACTGCCAGAGGGCAGGGCTGGATGGGATATTGGGAATCAGGAATTGTTCCTTGGCAGGGTGGGCAGGCCCTGGCACAGGGTGCCCAGAGCAGCTGTGGCTGCCCCTGGATCCCTGGCAGTGCTCAAGGCCAGGCTGGGCAGGGCTGGGAGCACCTGGGACAGTGGGAGGTGTCCCTGCCATGGCAGGGGTGGCACTGGATGTCCATTAGTGTCCATTCCACCCCAAACCAGTCTGGGATTCTCTTGTACCCCACTGCTCCCACTGGAAATCAGCTGTGTATCTATTTCTCCCTCTCAGCTCTTCACATTGGTCACTCCCTCCTTAGGAGTCCATGTTTTGTTCCTTCCCTGCTGCTTCATCCTCCCTTTGAGAGCCCCTTTGGGTGCCACCTCCAGGCTGAGTCTGATGGATAGGGCTGAGCACTCTCCATCTGAGGCTGGAGATGTCAAAAGTGGGGTGAATGTGGAGGGAGCAAGAATCACAGAGAACAGAGCTTTGGATTTAGCATTTGGCCAATGAGAAGCCCTGTGGTGCCCAGGAATATTGGTGCAGAATTGTTCAGTGTGGGCAGTGCCAGAGTGAATGGAAGACTCCTCCTGCAGATCCCCCCGCGGTGCCCATGGGGGATTTGTGCACAGAAGGAGGAGCTCTGGCCCCTGTGCACCAAATCTCAGCTTCCTCACATCCAACAGGCACCTCCTGCAGAACTGCAATAGAAAATTCCTGTCTGAAACACCTCAAATTTGGGGGAAGGATTTGTCAGCAAGGCCAGGAGAGGATGCTGGCTGTGCATTAAACCCTCAGGCACAGAAATGTCTCATGGCAGGGGAAAATGTACAGCAGCAGCTGAAGAGGACTCTGAGTTTCAGGGTAGATGCACAAAGAGAAAATATAAGTACAAATGGTTAAAGGGTGACTCAGAATAAGCCACATTGTGTCTATTATTCCTGGTCTTTTTTGTGGAAGAAAATTGCTCTCTTTGAAAGAAACCAGAAATTAAGACCATCCATCCTCCCAAGCGTAGAAAAACACAAACCCTCATTAGGTGGGCTGAAAGGCAATTCTCAGGCCTTTATCTGACAAGCTAAGAGCAGGATTCTGTCTATAGCATTTAAGGAAAAATGATGAATTACCTGGCATGGGTTCAGTGCCTGAGCTTGGCATTGGATAAACTCACAAAGAAGCCTGAAGCCAATCAAACAACTTTGTACAAACGCTGCTGAAAGCAGCCCTTTGGGGGCACACAGGGAGGACGTGCACCAATAAAATAAAGCTGAAAATAATAATGAACATCCCATGCAGGAACATGTGCTTGGAGCATGGTTTCCAAGAGCAGCTGGGCTTGGAGCCTGGGAACACATGGCTGAGCCATGAGAGACTGCCTGGCAGAAGGCAGTAATGGAGCAGTTTGATACAGGCTGTGTTCAGAGCTGGACATGGAAAATAATATGGTTTAAATGTGTGCTGGTGCTGGGACCACTTTGGGGAGAAATAAATGCTCCTGGTAATGAGAAGTGATGGAGTGGTGAATGTGGAAGGCTGCCTGGTGCTGGAAAGGTTGTGTCCTTGCTTTCCTGGCTGAAACTCTGCCATGGTTCCCATGGAGTACTTGGATGTTTTAACCCCAGTGCAGACCCTTGCAGTGCTGAGAGCTGGCCTGGAGTGGAGCTGGAACTGCTGCAGAGGCCTCTGGCACCAGTGAGCACCAGGAGAGGCTGTGCTGAACCCTGGCAGCCCTGTGCCCTCATGGCACTGCCCCCACAGCCTGAGCATGTCCCAGATTTCTGTTTGATCCCATCCCAGAATCTCTCCTGTTTTTCTCTCCCTTCTCATGGTGACTGCTGAGTGTGACCCAGGCACCCTGTGCCCCGTCCCCAGGCAGGGCTGCACCTGCACCCTCAGATGAAGGGCCTGGTTCCTGCAAGGCTGCCCCTTGTTCTACTTTTACCCCTGGAACTCCTGCAATGACTTTCTTCCCACTGCCCAGAGGGAAATCTTTCTCCTGCACGTTTGCAGTGACATCTGGCCTGGCTGGACAAGGGCTGGGAGCCCATCCCAGGATTTCTGGGCTAATCCTCTGCCAGCTGCTCGGTAGCCATGCAGGGTGAGCAGTGAAGCTTCCCCAAACCTCTGTGTCCCCACACAGACCTGAACCCAAGCACAGCTGTCCCCTGCACTGCCGGGGGCTCTTCTGAGAGAAGAATGAGAGAATTGGGATTATTCAGCCAAGAGGGAAGGGGAAGGGGGAAGGGAAAAGGGAAGGGAAGGGAAAAGGGAAGGAAAAGGGAAAAGGGAAAAGGGAAAAGGGAAGGGGGAAGGGGGAAGGGGGAAGGGGGAAGGGGGAAGGGGGAAGGGGGAAGGGGGAAGGGGGAAGGGGAGGGGAGGGAGGGGAGGGGAGGGGAGGGGAGGGGAGGGGAGGGGAGGGGAGGGAAGGGAAGGGAAGGGAAGGGAAGGAAGGAAGGGAAGGGAAGGGAAGGGAAGGGAAGGGAAGGGAAGGGAAGGGAAGGGAAGGGAAGGGAAGGGAAGGGAAGGGAAGGGAAGGGAAGGGAAGGGAAGGGAAGGGAAGGGAAGGGAAGGGAAGGGAAGGGAAGGGAAGGGAAGGGAAGGGAAGGGAAGGGAAGGGAAGGGAAGGGAAGGGAAGGAAGGGAAGAAGAGAAGAGAAGAGAAGAGAGAGGAAGAGAAGAGAAGAGAAGAGAAGAGAAGAGAAGAGAAGAGAAGAGAAGAGAAGAGAAGAGAAGAGAAGAGAAGAGAAGAGAAGAGAAGAGAAGAGAGAAGGCTCCAAGGTGACTTCATTATAGCTTTTCAGTACTTGAAGGGCCTCTCCAAGAGAACTGGAGGGAAAGCTGCTGTGAAAAATGAGGAAAATTGGAAGGAATAATAATTGCTGGATGAGATGGGAATGGCCATCTCTTTGCTAGGTCCTGGCAGGGCAGCCTCAGCTACCAATGGGCTGGACAATAAAAGAACATTCTCTTGATGGAGTCTGAAGGAACTGGAACATTTTGCCTGTTCCATACAGTGCCTTGGCCAAATCCTGATGCAGATTTTGTCCAGGGTCATTACGAAATGACTGCTAATGAAAACATAATGGATTTTTTTGTTCAGTAGGAGCTGGGCTAATGAAAAATCAGATTTTGATTTGTTTTTTATATTTGGATCTGTGTTTATAGCCAGGTACCATGATTTGGCTTCTACTCTGAGAACCATTTGATTATCAGGAAGGTGGAAAACTCTGCCCCAGAATTTCTACATGAGTTACTTTTGAGTTCAAACCCAGCACCAATACATTGTCTGCCAGCACAAAGCTTCCCTGGGCTGCTGACACAATTCTGCTTTTCTTCTGGAACAGACCTTTCATCTTCTTCCCATGGGGAGGAGTAGGAGTCCTGTTGCTGTTCAGGAGGGTTCAGGAGCAGTCCTGGTGAATTTGGCTGCTTGGGCCCTGACACAGAGCCCACCTTGCCCAGGTTTAGTGACTGAATTGGGATAATGAGATTGGTGAGAGATGGTGATGACTGTGAGGGCTGAAGAATTCAAAGTTCATGAGGTTGCACAATTTGGAGATAAAATGTGCAATTCTTGCTCTCTTTATCTCAGCAAGCCCCATCTTACAGAGATGTTTATCCACTACAGTTTCCACCACTGACTTCTGCCCTGGTCAAACCCATATCCTGGATGCTCTCTGCTTGTAGAACACAATATTTTTCACTTGCCATGTTGATAAACTTCAGTTCCCAATAGTAAATTCACTTATTTAGTTAAAATTTACCTGTTAGCTGCAACAAACTTAAATATTGTCTGCCCACTAAGGCAAAAATTACCATTGCAGAGTCCAATCACTCTTTTAGATTTTATCTAAAAGATATATCAGATGCTTCCTGGTTGCTTTTTGTATCCAGACTCCCTGAAAACACTGTGAGATGGGAAGTCTGAAAAGCAGAACTCGACAGTTCCAATGCCTCTGGTTTTCATGGAAAATCAGAGTTTACACTGTGTTCTTTCATCCAGAGATGAGGGAAATTGCTACAAAGTGGAAATGTTTGTGTGCAGCAAATTAGGCTTTATGGGCATGATTCATGGATAATCTTTGCAATCTTCAAGAGTATTTTCTGAACAAAAGTCATATAAAGGGAGTCCCTGGACAGTGACCTCCCGCTGCTCTGTAAAGGCAAAAGGCAGCAATGGGCAGCAATAAAGCAACAAACCAAAGCTCAGATGTTTGTTTTCCATGGATGGAAACATCCCTCCTGAAGGAACAGAGAGCTTTGCTGGCATTATTTACTGGGCATTTATCTCCAGCAAATGAAATTGTTACATCATGTTGGATTTCTGACAAGCCCAGAGTCCCTGGAGCCCAGCTCGGATCTGAACTGGGGATGAGAGGCCACCTCAGCTCACACATAAAGGCTGGACAATGGGATGGACTCTGCAAAACTCTGCATGAATAAACCCTGGTGATGATTCTACCAAGAGCTCACAAGTTGCATCCTCTTAATTATAAGAAAGCCACAAAAATCTCAGCAGCATTTCTGATCTGATTCATGGAGAAGAAAAAACTCATTTCATTCTTGTAGCCATACTTGATACTATTTTATATCCTTTTAGAAGTGAAAAGATGAAATTAGAAGAGAAAATTGACATAATTAATGCACTATTACAGGGCAGGGGGTTCCTTCTGGCCTTAAGATGAACCTGGAGGTTTGGACTGGCTCCCCCAGGCTCTCCCGGCCTGCTGGTGCTTGGGACAGCCCAGGGGCCACCACTGCCTCAAAGTTCCTGCCTTCCTTTAAAGTACCCTTGTAAAGTTTTCTTGGAAGCCAGGAGGAGTTTCCTCAAGTCCTGGGAAAAACCCTAAAACTGTTGTGTTGTTTATTTGGAACAAACACGCTGCTCTGAGGGTGCCCGGTTTGTTCCTGTGCTGAGGGAACAGGAGTTATTTCTGGAATGCAGCTGCCTCTCTTTAAGCTGCTGCAACTTCTCCCTGGAGCCCTCCTCAGATACAAAATTGGTCTAAATTACCCTTGACCCGTTTCAGATTAGCAAAGAGCAAAATCCAGCTTGTTGTGCAGAGCACGTGGAGCTGCTGGTGCTGTGCAGGCCCGAGGAGCTCTGTGGGCACAGCTCAAACTGCCTTTCCAGGAATCCTCAGGAACACTTGTGACACATGAAGAAATTGGTATTTCTGAGTATCCCAGTGCCCAGAAGCAGAGGGATTGTGCACAGCTGGAAACCTGCATGGCACAGGCCCCCATGGGCACCACGGGCCTGCCATGGGCACCACGGGCCTGCCACCAGCCCAGGGCCACCATTCTGGGGAGGCTCCGAGGTCCCCTGAGCCCAGGAGGGATTGGCAGAGCCCTTGGAGCTCCTTGGGAATAAACCCAAGCTCAAGGCAGCCCTTAGCACCTGTCAGCCCTGAGAGAGGAGATGTTTTATTGACAGATGCCCTTAATTACAGAGGAGCTGCAGAGCTGCAGGAGCTTAACCATTTGTGAGCCAGGTCAGACCCTGTGGGCTGCAGGAGAAAAATCACTTATTGAAAAATGAAAAAGAAAAAAAGACTTATTGAATCTCAGTCCTGATGTAATGGTAATCATGAGAGAGGGCAAAAAAATTCCTTCCCCATCTTTAGTGTAGTATATCAGAGGTTACTACTGGAAGTGCATAAAAATAGGGATTTACACCCCTGTTCTGACAGGAATAAACATACCCCCTATTCTGAACAGGATAAAAATACACCCCTGTTCTGGTGTGACTGCTCCAGCTGCAGCCTCTCAGCTGTGCCACTTCAGCCCTGTAAAACACAGCATTTCAGGGAGCAAAGAACAAACATTGCCATGGTCATTTTGCTGGGGCACAAATGAGGCCCAACAATGGGAATCACCCAAAGCAGAGCCCGGTGAAACTCCCATGCTGGTCCCTGGCAGTAGCACTGCCTCTCCTGTGTTAAATTCTCCAAAAACTCAGCTTGTTGGGCTCAGATGGAAGGTCTAGGAATGCACAGCACCACTGACAGCTCAAATACTTCTCACAGCCCTGTAGGAAAAAAATACATAAATACCAGGAATGCAACAAATGCAATTAAGTAATGCAGGAAGGCAGACCTTGTGCTAGAACCTCCTCTGGCACCTGGCAATGTGCCTGCTTTCCTGCACATCCAAACCAGCAAGAAATGAGAGCCAGAGGGGGTGAAGAGCTCAGTAATCCTTGGGCACTGCAGAAAATTCTTGGCCCTGGGGCTGGAAATCTGTAAAATCCACAGAGGTGAAGCTGAAGGCAGTGACAAAATCTCTCACTTGCACTGGTGACCTTCGTGTTGCTGCTCCAGAATTCCCAAGGGGAAACAGCACAGATGGTCCAGCACAGAGCTGTGGATTGTTATCAGCTGTGGGGCTTGCAGTGGGTTTGTCAGGAGTGATGCTGAACGTATCCAGCTGCTGCAGATGAGAATCTCTGCTGCCATGTAATTTCCAAGAGTTAACTCCAGACTGTCCCTGCTGTAGCTGCAACAGCACCACACACACTCAGTTTGCAAAATTAATGCAACTTCAAGAGGAGATTTAAACTTGTCTGTTGCAGAAATCTCATTGGAATGTCAATATTACCATCCTGAGTGCTCAGATCAAGCTCGTGGTGGGCAGCAGGAGCACAAATTCAAGGATAAAATAGGTGGAATGTGACAACAGGAGGTTGTTTGACCCAAACTGAATCACGAGACCACCAGACCAAGCAGCATTTTCTGCTGTGCCCAGGGGAAGGTGCATTCACTGCTGCATGTTGCAGTGCCAAAGCTGATCAGAAGGGTAGGAGACAGCACCTCACCTGCAGCAGGAAAGTTAAACGAGCTGAGCAGGTTGAGCTTGACTTGATTTTGGGTCTGCCAGATCTGAATAATAAAGAGAGGGTCCATAATCCTGTGCTGTGACTGAAGAGTGAATTCACTGGGACCCCTGGATACTTATGGGACATCAAGCAGACACAGAACCATTTCTGTTCAATTCCTGAACAAATATTTCCAATCTGGTTTACAGCAGCTGCTGGAGAAACCATCTTTCCTAACTCCTCTCAGGCCAGCAGCAGGAACTTCTGTAGGAGTAAACAAGCTGTTGTTCATCCCAAATGCCCAGGGTTGGGAGGAGGACTCTCCTCTGGATGCCCTCAGGAAGCTCTCCCTAAAATCTGTTTCCTATCACACTCTCTAATATGACACAGCCTCATTCAGGCTCTTAGAATGAGAAGGATTCCCTCGGGCTCTCCTGGAAAAGCTGCTGTTAATTTTCATTCAGGGCACTGCAGAGAACCACATGGATTTTGCTGCTCTTCTTGGCTTGTGCTGCCTGAAAGGTTCTTCCCCCAGAGGGTGCTGGCACTGCCCAGGCTGCCCAGGGAATGGGCACGGCCCCGAGGCTGCCAGAGCTCCAGGAGCCTTTGGGCAGCGCTGCCAGGGGTGCCCAGGCTGGGGCTGCTGGGGGGCTGGGCAGGGACAGGGGCTGGGCTGGGGGATCCTGGGGGTCCCTCCAGCTCAGGAGATTCCATGATTCCAGACTAAATAAAAACCTACACAAGAAACTTCAGCACACTTGGTAGGAATGAAGAAGCCAAAGGGGGCTTTGGTTTATCTCCATTTGTTCAGTTGGTTGCTCAGAGTTCCGTGGTTTCCAGCTGAATCCATTGTTAATCCCATAATTTAGGAGGTCTCACACTGCCAGAATCCCCCCAGAGTTTCCATGGCTTGCTCTGTGCTGTTCACACCACTCAGTCTGTGCTTCAGGGGCATTTGGACAAGCAACATCTGGGGACAATAAAATAACACAAAAATAACACAAAAATCTGCCCCCAGGTGTGAGGGAATGTCCCTCTGAGGGACTCATCTGCTGCTTTGCCTAGAGCTTATGCAATGTGCTGGCAGCACCCAAAATCCAGGGATTTCACTGCCACTCTCAGGCTGTGGTTTGGGGGACTGTCAGCAGGGATCCACTGCAGCTGTTTTTCTCTTCTGCTATCCATTGTAAATAAATAAATTTAGTTAAGTAATCAAGTAATTTAGAAGAAGCATGTTAGTAAATAAAGTAATTCAGTGGAATTAATGAGCAAACAAGGACAGCAAATTAAATGGGCCTTGCTCATCGTCAGCAGGCTTAAATTATGGGGAAAAACCAGTGCAGTTTCCATGTGAGAAGGCAAAGAGAAGACATTGCCCTGCAGGGCTTCTGGTGGGAGTTGGGCTCTCCAGTGTGGGCTAAGAGTGAGGTTTTCCTCTAAATCTGGGATTCTGGGCTCCCTGTGGGTGCAGCTCTCAGCTTTGGAGTGAATGACTGAGCTCACAAACCATCTACAAAATAAACACTCCTGGCTGTGCCCTGAAATCGATGGCTCTTCACAAGAGCAAAGGAACAGATGGTGCTGGGATCCATGACAGAGTGCCTGGAGGGGTTTGCCCAGCAGGGTGAGGGTGGAGTGATGGGTCTGCAGCGATTCCACTGTCACTGCTCAGCTGCCTCTGGGCATGGAGCAGCTGAGGGTCAGAGGGGAGATCATCCCAGAAACTCCTCAGCTGGGAGAGACCCCCCAGGATCCCCCAGCCCAGCCCCTGTCCCTGCCCAGCCCCCCCAGCAGCCCCACCCTGGGCACCCCTGGCAGCGCTGCCCAAAGGCTCCTGGAGCTCTGGCAGCCTCGGGGCCGTGCCCATTCCCTGGGCAGCCTGGGCAGTGCCAGCACCCTCTGGGGGCAGAGCCTTGCCCTGAGCTCCAGCCTGAGCTGCCCTGGCCCAGCCCCAGCCGTGCCGTGGGTGCTGTCCCTGTCCCAGGGAGAAGAGATCAGAGCTGCCCCTTGGGAGGAGCTGCAGATCCCAAGGAGCCTCCCCTCAGTGTCCTCCAGCAGACAGAGGAGACAAATGAAGTGTCCTCAGCCACTCCTCACACACAGTTCCCCTCTAAATCCTTCACCATCTTCATGTCCCTCCTTGGACACTCTTTAACAGCTTTAGATCCTTGGGGTCATCCTTAGATCATCTTGTGGTGCCCAAAACTGCCCCAGCAGTGGAGGTGAGGCTGCCCCAGCCCAGAGCAGAGCTGGACAATCCCTGCCTGGCCTGGCCAGCAATGCTGGGCCAGATGCCCTCAGGACAGGGATGTCCCTTCTGGCCCCAGGGCACTGGAGGCTCATGTCCAACTGGCCATCAACCAGGACCTCCAGGACCCTTTCCCAGTCTGTACATCCAGGGCTGCCCCATCCCAGGTGCAGAATTGGGCATCCCATTATAGAGACCAGAACCAGCAACTCCGTGGTGTTGGGGCTCTTCTCCAGAGGCCTGAAAGGATGAGAAAGCCCAGAAATCTTTGGTTTGGGGAAGCAGCTACTGGGAAGAAGGTAACAGGACATGGGGGCTGGGGCAGAAGAACCTGACCTCTCCAAACCTGAGCTTCCAGTGAGGAAAAATTCTGATTGGAAGGGCAGAACTGGAGAAATCCTGATCAGAGGGGCAGAACTGTCACATCAGACAGAAGCAGTGCCTGTGCACAGCCCCGGGCTCCAGCTCTTGGGAATATCAACTGACACAATCTCACTCCTCTCCTCTCTGAACAGCCTTTCATATTAAATTCCTTATCAGTCAATTTTGCCAGCACAGCACAATCTGTGTCTGCACAGCCTGAGCGGGCTGAGCTCCTCAGGAGAAAAGAGCTTCCAAATATCCAAGGGCAGAAATCAGCCATGGGAAGTGAGGTTTGGAGGTGGGGTTATTGAAAGGAACTTTTGCAGAAGCCCTGAAATCAGGTTTGCAGCCCCACCAGAGGTGGGTGACGTCTGAACTCCTTCAGACTCAGAGAGGCAGGGGAACAATGGATCAAGCATAAAATTCCCTGCAGTGAGAAACTTGGGAAAGTAAAATGTGATCCTGTTTCGTTTATTAAGACAGCACAAGGCTTTATTATTGTATCCTAAAGAAGGGCAGGCAGGGTGGTTGGAGCTGTGTTTTCAGGCAGCAGCAGCAGCAGCAGATCCCAGCCGGATCGGCCGCCTCCATAAATAAACCGGCTGCAGACAGGGAATTGTTGTCTGAGGCCCAGCAGCTCCACACAGGAGATGTGATGTGGGGAGTGGATTTGCCACACATATTTCACATCCTCTGAGCTCAAGCCCGAGAGCAAAATCAAAATAACGCCGAGGAAGCCGATCCCTGTGGGATTTTGGCAGCAAATGTGAGCTCAGGCCCCGCGTGTGTGGCAAGAGCTGCTGCTGTGGGGGTTCCTGCTCCACAGGCTGATGGTGTCAGCTCCTGCTGCAGACAGCGTGGGAATTTCTGCTCCAGTGGCAGAAGCACTCACATTCTTTTGTGGAATTGCCTCATTCCCAAGGGTGCTGGTGAGCCTGGGCCCCCAGCTTTGTCAGCAGCTGGCCCACTGTAAACTTATCAACACCAGATCCGCTCTCCCATTTCATGGCCTGCTCACACAGATTGGCGACATCCCCCTGCAGCCTGGCACAGTTTGCTCTTCTCCTTCGTGCTTTGAGTAACTTTTCATCACCAGAGAACGCTGGGTGTGCTGCTCAGGGCTGCTCCCAGTCCATGAACGTGTGGAGCTGCCCAGGCCCCAGCACAGAGCCCACGGGGGCTGCTGGAGATCTCCCCCCATCAGAGCTGACCACTGACCTCTGTCGGAACTCAGTGCATCCCTCTGGGTGCCCAGAGGTGCCAGGACCCCTGCCAGGGGGCTCAGAGACCCTGGCACACAGCCCAGAACACCTGGGGATTTGATTATAACCCGGGGAGCAAATTACCGGCTTTGTATGAAGACCTGAAAGCCACAGACGTTTAAGTAGTGTAATAATAAAATTATCACTAGGTGAAAAGGTAGATTTTGGGGTTTTTAGAATAGAGGTTTTGGGGACAAGATGGAGGGACTTGGGTGTGTCTAGCCTTTCTTCTTCTTCTTCTCTACTTCCATCTTTCGCTGTGATGTTGGCAGTTTTGGATTGGTTTAGAGTAGAAACTCACTGTTTAACACAGGTGATAGGTATTGGAAAGTAATTGTAAACATGTTATATGTAGTTTTTAGTATAAAGAGATAACACCACCCCAGGGGCAGGCAGTGTGCCTGGAGCTGTCTTGCTGGACAGACCTTGGCTGGGCAGGAGAAAAATTTTTATAGATAAGATGCAATAAACAACTCTGAGACTGAGCACTGAAGAACTCCAACTCATTCTTAGAACATGCGGGCCAAAACAGGGACTGTTCACGTGTCTCTGCAATAAACTGCAACCTTCCAAGAGACCTCCACCTCTTCTCAACCACCAGTCCATGCCAGAACCTTTGTCCTCTGTTTTCTCAATTTCCTTAAATTTTGATAAAGATTCTGTGAAAGGCCTTTAGGAATCCAAGTAGGCTTTATCAGCTGGCTCGCCCTCCATCCATGTGGTGCCTGGAGGCTTTTTCCAAGGTCTCCAGAGGGTTGGGGAGGAACCATTTTCACTTGGGGCAGCCACGCAGGCTCTCCTGGAGCAGCTCATGGCACCTGGTGCCTGTTAGAAGCCTGGATACTGAGAATTTGGAACTTTCTGTGCTGAAAGGCACAGACCCTCAAGAGAACACTGTATTTGAACTGAAGCCGTAAAGAAGGCTTCCAAAATTGAATAATAGAACTGAGATTATGGGTGTATAGTTTTAATAGAAGTGTGTAATATCACATAGTAGAAAACTTAGAGTTTAGAGTTTTAGAGTGCAGTAGTACCTATAAAATTAAGATAGAAGTTTTAGGATGGTAGCTAGTCCTTCTTCTTTACCTTTTTCTTCATAAGTTTAAGTAGTGTTTTTAAATTAAACAGAAAAGTCCACATTACAAGACACAAAAGATTAGTTATTGAGTTAAAAGTGAAAATAACGTAGGTGTCATTTCTTAATTAGATAGTTTAGCCTTAAAAGCCTTATAGAAAAAAATAGTTAGCCATTTTGTAGCTTATTAGCAAATGCTGTAAAACTCACAACTTATAAGACTGTAATATAGATATGCAGTAATAAACATCTGAGTCTGAACACGAAATACCATCTTGAGTGCTTTACTCCCAACCTTAACAGAAGAAAAAAAGTTAAAGAATCTACATGTAGTGGTGTGAGGATTGAACTCATGAGATTCCCACTCCCCTCCACCTGAGCAGTGCTTGGTCCCTCCTGTTTGGCCACTCCACAGTCCCAGGCAGATCTGGGAGTTTGGTCAGCCAGGAAATCCCAAATCCCTGCCCCTGTTTGAAGCCCCACCTGAGGCCAGGGCTGGCCCTTCATGGAAAAACCCTTCAGGGACGGTGACCCCTGCATTCCATAACCCCCTGCAGACCCCAGGAGGAGATTTTGGCAGGGATGGAGGGTGCTGGGGGGTTTGTCCCTTCAGCAGGAGCAGAGATCTCTGCAGCGTGCCCTGCAGCCTCGGGAGCATGCTGCAGCCTGTGCAGGTTCTGCATGGCAGGAGTGCCCTCTAGTGCGGACCCGGAGCTCTCCTCACCCCGGCCTCTGCAAAAGGGACCCCGAACCCGACCCCAGACCCCGCACAAAGTCCCCTCCCCATGGACCATCCGCATTGACCGAGCTGGGGACGCCTTTGGGGATAGAAGAGGAAAGAGGGACAGGGAGATGTTGTTTTAGAAGCTGTCCTTTGCTTTGAAAAAATTCCTGTTATTTTAATAGTTTTCCAATAGGTGTGAGATTTCAGCGTTGCTTTGGAGGATTCCTTCCTTTGAGTTGTTTCAGATTTTGCACACTTGGTGTCTGGAGGAAAACAAGGTGGAAAATGTCTCCCATCCAGTATCACTGAAAGGTCACAAGGTACACAAACACATCACACACCCAGGATGTCACAGCAGACACCCAGATCATCTCCTGAAGAAGAAATTCCTGCTGGGAAGAGCCCAGCTGGTGTGGGAAAGCTCCCTGGAAGGGAATGGATATCTGTGAGCCCTGGGGGGCTGCAGGGAGGATGGAGCTGTTTTCCTGTGTGCCCAGAGCCCAACCTCGGAGCTGTGCCAGCACAGGAGCTCGGGCAGAAGGAGGCAAAAGCAGCCTTTCCCCACAGAGTGTGGATGATTTGTCTACACTGATTTTTTGACAATTTCTTCAAGCTTAGTTGGTTTTTAGAGCAAAGGTTAATTTTATTTCTCAGGTTTTTTCCTTTTCCCCCCACCCCCCTTAAATCAGGGCAAATTCTACTCTGCTTTCTGTTTTCTGAGCTGTTTCTCTGTGGGTATTTCTCATTCCTGTCCTTATCCAGCTGGGACAGAGCAGAATTTTGGTCCTGTAGCAGCAGAGGTTGTGCCTGTACCTGGCAGGTGCTGCCTTGGTCCCAGCCTGGGATGAGGGATGCTGCTCCATCCCTGGGTGAGCCAAATTCTCTCTGCCTCATTTACAAAGTGAGAGAATGGCCCAGTCCCAAAATGGCCCAAGAGTGATTCTCTGCAGCACGAATCCAAGGGCTTTAGCTAAATTCTCTTCAAAAATCCCTAAATGAAGCTGTCCTAAATTATACCACTTAGACTAATATGACAGCGTCCATGAAAATTGCATTTTCCCAGTTGTTGGCTCCTCCTGAATTTGGAAGCATGTTAATTTTCTAGAGCAGCTAAATAGTTTCCTCTGATGATTAAAAATGAATAATAATAGCAGTGCCCGCCTTCCCGAGGCTCATGTAGGACTTAGCAGCAAGAAATTAAACACAGTAGGAAATTCCTTGAAAGAGTTGGAAAACAAATGATTGATACAATCTCGCCCTCCCTCCCGGCTCTGTGATCTGCTTTTAGAATGATTATTAAACACAGGGAAATTCATTTGGTGCTGTAACATGAACAAGACAAATTACAGTCTCTGGAGCTCTGTTAATTGCTAAAGAACACTCTGACCCTCCGTGGGTTCATCAGTTCTGGGAGGTAATGAGGGGAGCACTCGCCAGCCTGGGGGGGCTGCAGGACCAGACAGGGCCCCCTCCCTGGGAGCTCCGGGGAAAATGATGGAAAACTCAGCACCCACAACCCCCTCAGGAGGCAAAATCCAAGGGTGGGGATGCCCAGGAGCTGAGGAGGGAACGAGAGGTTGGTGGTCAGACCCCATCTTGGTGGTCAGATCCCACCCTGGTGGTCAGATTCCATCCTTGGTAGTCATTATCCTACCTTGGTGGTCAGATCCTACTTTGATGGTCAGATCCCACCCTTGGTGATCAGATCCCACCCTCTGTGGCCAGATCCCACCTTGGTGGTCAGATCCCATCTTGGTGGTCAGATCCTACCTTGGTGGTCAGATCCCACCCCTGGTGGTCAGACGCTATCTTGGTGGTCAGATCCCATCTTGGTGGTCAGATCCTACTTTGGTGGTCAGATCCCACCTTGGTGGTCACATCCCACCCTTGGTGATCAGATCCCTCTTTGGTGGTCATTTCCTACCTTGGTGGTCAGATCCCACCCCTGGTGGTCAGATCCCACCTTGGTGTATTGGAATAAGAATCCCAATATTACCAGTTAGATGGTGCCTGGGCCAGTCTGACCCTCGCTGCTGGGCCAAAGGCGGCACTGTGGTGTAAATCACCCCAGAGATACCTTGGCTGCTGGAGATTGCAGCAGGGCACTGAACAAGTCCAGGCTTGTCAGGGACTCCGTTTACCTCAGGAGAGAGAGCTTCTGGCGATGGTGAAGAGAGAAAGGAGAGGATTCTGCTGGAGGGTTTAATGTCCAGATGTTTATTCCATGGTTACAGAGGTCTGAATCGGGGCAACTGCTCCAACAGAATGGAGGCCGCATGGTCTGATTAACCTTTTAAGCTCGGGGACAGGGGAAGGGGAGGGGACAGGTGAGCTACCAACCAGGTGAAGGGGCAGGGTCTCAAGGGACTAGGGACACCTATACGGGCCAATGTCCCCCAGGCCTGAGGAGCATCCTTTGAACTTGACCAACCACACGACGCCTTGCTGGAATGTTAAGCCTGATTGACAGGGCACACTCAGCAAGGGGTGAGGGGGAAGGGAGAAGGGAATATTGGCACACCTGAGGAAGGGACCCGGAAGCTAAAAACACACCACAACATTGGTGGTCAGATCCGACCTTGGTGGTCAGATCCGTCTTTGCTGGTCATTTCCCACCTTGTTTGTCAGATCCTACCCTCTGTGGTCAGATCCCTCCTTGGTGGTCAGATCCCACCTTGTTGGTCAGATCCCACCCCTGGTGGTCAAATCCCACCTTGGTTGTCAGATTCCACGACTGGTGGTCATTATCCCACCTTGGTGGTCATTATCCCACCCTTGTTGGTCAGATCCCACTCTTGGTGCTCAGATCCCACCTTGGTTTGCTGTGGCTCTGAAGGCTCTTGGTGAGATGTTGAGTTTTCCAAGGTGGGATTCATCTCCCCACATTCAGATCTCTGGAGATAACCCAATGTGCCCAATCCAACACCAGCAAACCCTGGGGGCATTTTCCATTTCCCAAGGGCAGCAGGTGCTCTGGCAGCCCCTCACCTTCCCCAGGGTTTGCCAGTGGGATCCTAAATCTCATGGCAACGGGCTTGGAGAGATCCTGAGACTGCCCTAAAAACCCCTGGGTACTGTGAGGTGGTTTTTGGGCCAAATTCAGGTGATTGGATTATTTTGATGTCATCCCAGAGGTGGAAGCTGGAGATTTGCCTGTGGCCTTGGAATGCTCAGCACAGGCCCTTTGCAGCACAGGAGTCATGATAAATTCATGAGCTCTGGCAGTGCTGTGTGTGGTGTCACAAACAGAGCCATTCCTCTCTTTTCATCCAAACATGCCAAATTTATTTCTTTCTCTTCTTCTTGTTCCCCGTTCTATTGTATTAGACTGAGATGTAAAATTATTAATAGAATAGTCCATTAATTTTATGATATTTCATTATTCAATTATTTCCTCCATTATTCTTCCACATTAAATCTGAATAATTTATTCAGTGAATTTTGCAAGCAAAATGTTCAATGCATAATTTTCTCCTTTGTTAATATTCTCCCAGTTCTAATTGTCCATGAGAATTTGATCTAATGCTCTCCAGAAGAGCAACCCTGAGACAAAAGGCCCAGCACAGAGCAGTGATGGTGTTGTTCCCCTCTGGGGCTCTCAGTGCTCTGAGTGGGGTGGGAAGGCAGGGGGGAGCAGGCTGTACCTGGCACAGGAGCCAGCACAGCTCCCACTCTGAGTGACAGTGCCATCCTGTAGGAGAGTCAGGGGTACAACGGTCAGGACGGATGGAGACGAGAGATCTCTGGAGCCAGGTCATGGAATTTGGGGTTTATTGCAAAGGGCCTGGGTGCAGGGCCCTGCTGGGAGCTGCCAAACACAGCTCAGAGCAGGCCTGAGAGAAGAGAGGGGCAGAGAGGATGAGAGGGTAAAGAGCATAAAAGCAAGAGAGGCAAGAAGGGCAAGAGCAAAGAGAGTAAAAAAGGTAAGAGAGTAAGAGAGGCAAAGTTCCCATTACAATACCATAAATCTTCTTCTGTGTTGAATATTCTGATTCTCACTAACCAATGGTACAAGATACAAATCCTATAGCATTTACATACAGCCTATAAGAATCATTACATTACCATCCTGTGTTACATTTTAAACCCTAAAAACTCCTCTTTGGGCCCCTTCTGCCAAGCTGTAGGGTCTGCTCTGAGCCTTGGGCCTGTCTGCAAGCAGAGGGTGTTGTTCCATCAAAAGGAGATCACCTTCAGCTGGCCACACCATTGTTTTCCAGTTGTTCAGTAACTGAGGTATCTCAAAGCTTGCTTTCATTTCAATCTCACTTATAGTTTCTATATTCTCAAAATCTTTTGCCAGGCAATCATATTTGTAAGGCTTTCCTGTTTCATCTTCCCCAACACCATCCCACTGGGGAAGGGAGGGCAGAGCCTTGGGAACAGTGAGTAGGGAAGTGTCCATGTGCCCACCTCCCTTCTCCCAGCAAAGAGCTCTCAGCCCCTTGGGGGGACATCAGAATGGGACAGAAGGAGCTGCAGTGCCACACTGTGCACTGAGCTGGGCTCCACTGCAGAGCCCAGCAGGAGGGGCACTGGGACACATTCCCCAGGAGGCGGCCAACCCCACTCCTGTCACTGAGCTCACACTCTGCCTTTGGGATGTGCTGCAGTTTCCCCTTGCAGCACGTTGGACTTGCTGAGGGCAGCCTGGCCAGCCCCACCCGTCCCTGCTGGAATCTGCACCTTGGGCTGTCCTATGGAACAGGAGATCATCACAGAATATGCCCTGAGCTGAGAGGGACCCACCAGGATCCCCCAACCCAGCCTGTGTCCCTGCCCAGCCCCCCCAGCAGCCCCAGCCTGGGCACCCCTGGCAGCGCTGCCCAAAGGCTCCTGGAGCTCTGGCAGCCTCGGGGCCGTGCCCATTCCCTGGGCAGCCTGGGCAGTGCCAGCACTCTCTGGGGGCAGAGCCTTGCCCTGAGCTCCAGCCTGAGCTGCCATGAGGAGGCACAGGCTCAGAAGGTGATGGAATGTTCAGGAGCAGCTCAGGGTGTGCTGGGCCACCTCTCACCTCCAGCAGTGTGACCACAGGCTGTGTCCACATCCCACCCCAGCTCTGTCCTGGGGAAGAGGAGATCCCAGCACTGGGCAGTGCTGATGGTAAGAGCAGGATTAAAACCCTCTAGATGTGGCTCCTGACAGCCTGGGGCTGCCCAGGGACCCCCTGAGCCAGGAGAGAGCAGCTCCTTGTGCTGGACATTCAACCTCTTTGGCTTGGACAACACTCCCAGGCACAGGATGGGATTTTTGGGGTGTCTGTGCAGGGCCAGGGCTTGAAGTCAATGACACTGGCAGATCCCTTTCAGTCAGGATACTCTGTGATTCTGTGGCTCTGGTCAGGATGGACTCACAGCCCTCAGCTGCCTTTCCTACACAAGGAGCCCGTGCAGGTGACAGGAGGCCACACCAGCAGGGCAGAGCAGAGCTGATCAATCCCCTGCTCCATCATGAACAATATCAACAACTCCTTTGCTAAAAAGTAGGTGAAGTTTTAGCTCCAGCTAGGGTTTGTTTCCAGTTTTCTGCTGTGCATTTTCAAAAAAACCCTCATTTTTTTGAGGCTCATTTTGCCTGGCATCTGGCACATCTGGCATTTGCTGGGAGAACTTCCAGTCTGGGAAGCAGGGGCTGAGCTGAGGAGCGTGGGAGACTGGCAGCACTCAGGCTCTCCCTGACACCAGTGAATGAAATGTAGGAAATAGTAAATGAGGAGCTTTTATGTCAAAATTAACTCTCAGGCCAAAATTTTGGGGAACTTCAGGAATTCACTGTCCTTTCTATGAAAGCCACAGGCATTGCTGGGATGTTTTTAGCAAATATGAGTAACTCTCACAGTTTCCCAAAAGAAAATTCAGGCAAACTGAGCCCTTTTATTTTCACTGAAAACCATTGACCAGCCAGTCACCTTCCCTGTTCCCTCACCTCAGCTGCCTGTGCTGTTTTATAGCTGAAATCCAGCTAAAATGGGACACAGCAACTCCATATTTAGAGTTGTAGCCAACATGAACTCAGTGTTGGCATCACAACAGCTCCAATTCAGGAACATTTTCCCTACCCATGTCAATAAATCAGCGGTAGGAACAGTGATAAGAATGGTAAAAATAGAGTCCCCAAACGTAAGTTTTCTGTGGTTAAAGCTAATAGCTGCTGTTTTCTGAAATAACATCTTGCTGCCACCAGCTCAGCAGAAACATAAGGACTGTATCAGCCATTGCAGCGTTCCCAGCAGCCCACATGGAGATTTTCTGATTCATTTGGAAAACAATCTACACAAGCAGACCTGCTTTGAGTCCCCTCGAGGTGGAGGCACTCGAGACACAAAAATGCTGGGGCTGCAGTGAGAACCCAAGGGCAGAGTCCCCAGCTCAAACCTCTCTGCCAGGCTCAGACCCTGCTCTGCAGGGAGGGGGATGTCCCCTGGAGCCTGCACTGAGCCACAGCCACCTTGTCCTTGGGGGCTGGCCTTTTGGAGGTGTTGAAGATTGCAAGATATTTTCCATTGCCATCTGTATGGCAGATTGTCTTTTGTCAAGTGGGCAGTTCGCCTTATCTCTCTTTTTGAGTGACCACAATCACACCTCCCTCAGGAGGGGACATTGCTGATAACAGCCATTGAATGTCACTGCATGACTGATAAGAACTATAACATCCCATTGTGAGATGCTCCACCCAGAGGGAGGAGCCAAGCATTGCTACCCAGATATAATCCAGAGGTTTTGAGACACCAGCACGGCTTCTCCATGGGATTCCCAGAGGAACAGCAGCTGCCTCTTCTCCCACTGGATTTTCAGAGGAAGAATACATCCTTCTCTACAGGATCCCTGCTCCAACAGAACCGGCCCTGACACTGCAGGAGGGCTGCAGCCACATTTCCAATGGGACTGCCACCAACACCCTGACCCACAGGGTGTCAGGTTGGGTTCTGACTCTGTCAGTGTTGTTCTAGCGCACTGCATTGTTTATTTTATCCTTTTATTTTCTTTCTTTCTTTCTTTCTTTCTTTCTTTCTTTCTTTCTTTCTTTCTTTCTTTCTTTCTTTCTTCCCCATTAAAGAACTGTTATTTCCTGCTCCCATATTTTTGCCTGAGAGCCCCTTAATTTAAAATTTATAGCAATTCAGAGGGGTGGGGAGGGTTTACATTCTCCATTTCAGGGGAGGCTCCTGCCTTCCTTAGCAGACTCCTGGCTTTCCAAACCAAGACAGGAGGGGACAAAGCCACCCCTGTGTCCCTCCAGGGAGCTCTGCTTTCTGCCCAGGGTGTCTGAGCTATGGCTGCTGCCCTTGGCTTGGTGCCCATGGGGGCTTCTCTCAGCAGACCTGAGCTCTGCAGGGCACAGAAACTCATTCACAAAGTGCTCAGAAGGGAGAATGTTCCCAGCACTGCAGATCCTGGGCTGGGGAAGCACAGGGCAGGAGCACCAAGGGAAGAGTTTCACACCCCTAAAGGACCTCAGCCCCTTGGGTTTGTCAGACCTGCAGGACAGCATTAAAGGTGTTGTCAGGTGCTTGGGCTTCCCCTTCCCCTGCCTTGTCCAAACAGATGCAAAAAATCCGCCAAGGAGAGAATGTTCATTTAAAGGCTTCACACATTGTCCCTGCCAAAAGCAAAGTGTGAGGATTGCAACCAAATTTAGCCCATATGCTACAGGCAGCAGAGACTTGGAGCTAAATTCCCTCAGTAGGAAGCCCCCTGTTTTTAGGAACTGTGAAGAAAACACAATGTGTAGATGAAAAATGATATTTTCCATGCTTCACAGAAACCACCTGAATCCTGCCCTGGCTGCAGGGTGTGAGCTGGGGACAGAGAGCAAGGAGTTTGCACAGAGCTTTGGGTGGGGATCTCACTTGCATTTATCTAAAATGTCTATCTAAAACTATCTAAAAATAGTTTTCTTCCTTAGGTTTAGGTATGGAGCTCATAGCAGAGAAAAAAGCCAAAAAATAAATGAAGAGGACATTAATTTCTTTTGTTAGTATAATTTCATAAGAGGAACAAACAAGATATTGCTGGAATAGTGGTATCTGCTGAGCACTGACTGCAGACACAAGGACACTAAAAGGGAACATGAGCTTTTTTAATTGAAATTGAAAAGCAGAAAACAGCCCTGCTACTTACTGAGCAGTGCAGAGAACTTGGGAATCCACCTCGTACTTTGGAGCCATTAATTATTGCTTAATTAGAGCAAGGAGCATTTGCAGGATATGTGATAGCAGATAATGGCTGATTCTCCAGAGGGGTTTGGGTCTGGGTACAGAAATAACAATTATTGCACAAAGGGCAGCTGATTTTATTGGGAAAGGAGAAGTATCTGATCAGGTTCATGGACCGGGAATATCTTCATGTGGTTGGGCCAACACCAGTCCCAGGGAATCTGGAGGAATGAAGGGGGAAAGGAGGGGAGGTACAGGAGGAGGTCTGGGGACAGGAGGTGACCTGCAGGAGGAGGCTTTGGGGACAGGAGGTGACCTGCAGGTCTGGCACTCCCTGAGGGGTGGAGGAACCTCCCTTCTCATGAACACCATCCTTTAAGGAAGCACCCAGATTTCTGTGTGCTCACCTTGGTTTGGGGCTGGCCCTGGGCTGTGAGGGGTGGGATGGAGCAAATCAAACACAAGCAGCAGGTTTGGTTTCAGACTCAACAACAGAGCAAGGGCAAACCCCTCCCAAAGTGTCACTTTGGGTACAGTGGTGTCTCCAGGTGGGTATGGGATATGGGACAGGCAAAGAGGCCCCAATGACACCCTTTGATTGTGGCCTCCTTAAGGAGACAAAAAAATTTCTTTATGTTCATCAGGAAACATCTATCTAAAACTGTGTATTGAGTCAGATATGAGTTGCAAAATAACTTTGATTTTCTTCTTTGCCTATACTTTCCACAGTGTATTTTAAAAGAAGGTGCAGCTCACTTTGTCCCACCTCTCCTGTCTCCAACCACCCCTTTAACAGGGACCAAGTGTCTCAAGGTCTGTGAAAACCATCCTATCCCCACAGCTCCTCTGACAGATTTGGGTGTTTCCCTCCTGCTAATCAGGACTCTGTCCCAAAACCTGTCTTAGTTTGGACAGCTGTCTGCTAAGGAAGGCAGGAGCCTCCTCTGACATTGAAAATGTAAATCCCCTCCCTCCAAATTATTATTATAATTTTGAAATTAAGGGGCTCTCAGGCAAAGATATGGGATTAAGAATAACAGTTCTTTACCAGGAAAATTAAAATACAAATGCAATAGTACAAAACAACACTGCCAGAGTGAGACCATGCCCTGCCCCCTGTGTGCCAGGGCAGTGTCCCAGCCCCATCCATGGGGGCTCAGCCCTCCTGCAGTGCCAGCTGTGGCTCTGCTGCAGCAGGGATCCTGCACAAGGGGGGAGTTTTCCTCTGCAGCTCCAGGGCTGCTGCAGATGGGCCTGGGCTCCCTCTGGCCATGCAGGGCAGCAGAAAACTGCTCCTCTGGCAATGCAGGGGGCAAAGGCTGCTGTGCTGTGCCAGGCTCAGATTGGATCCAGGTAGGAATGCTTGGCTCCTGCCCTGGGCGCAGCATCTCCCCATGGGATGCTGGAATGGGATCAGCCCTGCAGGGACACTCAGTGGCCATGGACAGCAGAGATCTCCTGGAGGGAGGGTTGGCTGTGGGAGAGAGAAAGAAACAACTGCCCATGGACAGCAGAGAGCTGCCCCAGCTCTGACAGATGGGGATAGAATACACACTTACCTTGTAATCCAGGACGCCCCCAAAACTGCCTGCGGAGCTCTGTGTCTGAGCCATCATTGCTCTTGGGACATCCCTTCCGTCCCTAAAGTTTGCCCTGCTATTTAATTTAAAAAGAGCAGCCCTCCCTCTCCCAGCCTGGCTCCACAGCCCAGGTTTTCTGTCCCCTGCAGCAGCACAGACTCTCTGTGCAGCCTCACTGTCCTCCCTGCAGTTTCTGTTCCCCTTTTCAAACCACAGCTCTTTCACTTGAGGTTTGAGCAGCACTTTGTGTGAACATATGAAACTTCTGTGGAAACATTTGATCAGTTGTTGCCTCAAACCTTTCACAGTTCTCAGTTTCATCACAAAGGTGGCAACACCATGGCTACATTTCAGGATTTCTCCACCTCCCCAGTTGGAAGTAAAATCCTGGCCCTCAAATGCAGGACCCAAAGCCTTACTTGGGACTTTCTTCACATTTCTCTTGCTCCTCAAAACCCCCAGAATGTTCAGGTCCTCCATGGAACCACACTCACCTGCCAGTTCTGTGGCAGCAGTAATTCCATGAGCTCATTCCAAGGTCACAGAGTAGATCAGTGTGATCTGCTCCAAGGTTGAGTCCTGAACCCCCCTGTGCCCTCCCCAGGCCCCACAGACCCCTCTCAGCACAGGCTGTGCCTGATTTTCCTGGCTCAGTCTTTAGCTCCTTGCAATTCTTGCATTAATAGCCATTTTTTCCAGCTTAAATAATAATTTCCCAGGAGGAACTGAATCAGATTCTCTGCTGAAGTCCATGCAGAGGGATCTGCATTGCCTTTGCCTGCAGGATCTGGTATTTAATTGAAGGAGGGGACTGGGTGAGCCTGCCTTGATCTGCCCAGGATGAATACCTGTCCTGTTCCCTCTTACTCTCTACCTTCACTTCTCTCATCTTTCTCTGGAAATTTTTAACTCCCACAGGTTCAAATGCTGTTCCTGCTGTTTGCACACCACCTTTTGCAGATCACACAGAATCTCACTGTATTAAATGCACTGACTCAGGCTTTTGCCTGGAGCATGGCACTGTCCAGTGCCAAACCCTCCTCCATCAGCCTTTTCTAAAGCTGCTCTGTTGTTGTGGAGCTGCTGCACCTCATCACTTTAAGCCTTGATCCCAGCTGACTCTCTGGTAATCCCATGTCCATCCTCATCCCTCTTCTCCATAAACCCAACTCCACCTTTTCCTGTAGGATCCCACAGCATGACAGGATCCTCCTCTGCTCTCCTCACCTGTCCCACAGAGCCTCCTTTGTAGCTGAGCCCTTTGCTCCCACCCTGAGACCTCACCATCACTGCTCTGATCCTTCCTGAGCTTGTTATTTGTGGAGCCACCTGGGAATTTCCCTCACCTACTCTTCCCTTCACCTTGCACTGAGTTGCAAATTCCATGGTTTTGTCCCTTTGGCTTAAAAAAATCCCACACCTCCACATTCAGCTCCCTGGGCTTTTGTGGCCAGCTGACTTCACTAAATAATTTTATTCCATTTCTCCTTACTTGCCCTTTACGAAACCAATCCCCACTTACAGGCTTAGTTGGTTGGGATTTTTTTTCCCTTTCCCTTTAATTCAGACTGAATCAACCCCTGGTCAGAAAATCCAAGGTTATTTTCTATAACCACCTCCTCTATAGACTCTTCACCCCTTGCCAAAACCATGGCTAAAATAGCATCCACCTTTAACTGCTTCCATGACTAATTGATGCAGAAAGTGGTCATTTCCACCTAGAATTACCTGGCTCCCTCTATTAATAGGATCATTGATCTCCACTCTGTACTGTGCAAGATGATGCTTCTCTGCCATGTTCTGGTCACCAGAGCTTCCAGGCTGAGCTCTGGAATTGTCTTTACAGAGAGTCCTGAATGGATTTTGTGCTGACTTTGAGTGCTGGCACACAGATTTAGGGAGAGCTACAAGGAGATCTGCAATTCACTGCTCAGAGAGTCACAGCTGGCTTTGGGTGGGGAGGAACAGTAAATCACATGCCATGCCATGCCATGCCATGCCATGCCATCCCATCCCATCCCATCCCATCCCATCCCATCCCATCCCATCCCATCCCATCCCATCCCATCCCATTCCACTCCTGCCATGGCAGGGACACCTCCCACTGTCCCAGGTGCTCCCAGCCCTGCCCAGCCTGGCCTTGGGCACTGCCAGGGATCCAGGGGCAGCCACAGCTGCTCTGGGCACCCTGTGCCAGGGCCTGCCCACCCTCACAGGGAACAATTCTCAATTCCCAATATCCCATCCATCCCTGCTCTCTGGCAGTGGGAGCCATTCCCTGTGTCCTGTCCCTCCATCCCTTGTCCCCAGTCCCTCTCCAGCCTTCTTCTAATCCCTCTTTAGGCACTGAAAGGTTTCATATTAGAAAAGTACCAAAAGTCTGCCCAAATTCCCCAAATCTCCCTAATGCAGCTTTGCCATGGGATGGGTGGTTACAGATGAGATTATCTGTGAGCAAAACTCACCCAGGGATATCTTTGGCAAACCCATCAGGCCCTGAGTGAGCAGTGATTTTCCAGTACAGAGTTTAAACCTGTGTTTCAGCCCCTCACCCACCTTGTCCAGTGCTGGACAGACCCTCCAGGAGCAGGCACAGCACATTGGCAGAGGCAGGGCAGGAATCAGCCACTGCTTTTTGCTCTTCTCGTCCTTAAACATGACATTTATTAGCAGCAATACCAGAGGAAGATAAAATCCAGATACAGAGACCATGGCTGTGTCATTTTAACAGACCCTTAACTTCAATTTCCCAGTTTAGCAGTATTTAAATCACTCTAACTCCTCAGTCAAGTGAGTGCAAAGCAGAATGAGATTATTCCATGTGTACCACGCCTTGTGCTCCCAGAACTGCAAAAGGGACACAATTTGGCTTCAACAGGGGACATCTCCTGCCTACTTCCATATTCCCCAGGTGACATTTGAGGTAGACAAGCTGTGGCAGTGTCCCCACGGAGGTCTCAGCATCCAGAAGGATGGAGCTTCATCTCCCTGCCATCATCTCTGCCTGTGGGACCCAGGTGGACTCTCAGGCCCTGAAAAATCTCTGATTTCTGCAGAGCTCCTTCTGCTTGCCTCTGGACCACTAGAGGGGGGTGCCTGTGCTGCTGAGAGCCCAGCGCTGCCACTTTAAAGCGTTTGGAGATAACATGCAAACATCAAACAGGGACTCGAAGCCGTGTTCCCCGGCTGACAAATGGCAAATGAAATATAAAATAAAAGCTGTCAACTAACAAATGCACTGCTGCTGAGGGTATGGGGAGCTGGGGAAGGAGTGACATGGAGGGGAAGGCTCTGGGTGATGCTGAGGAAGGAGCTGGGGGTGATGTGCCACAGAAGGGAGGTGGAATTGAAGCAGAAAAAGTGCCAAATCCTCAGAAATTCCCTGAAAATTCCCAGAAAATTCCCTGAAATGCCCTGAAAATTCCACACCTGTCTTGTCCCGAGTATCATGAGTCCCCCAAAGCCAGGCTTTTCCCTGCCTGCATCCCCTAGGCCAGCTTAGCAAAGCTGTCCCCAGGGCTGAGGGTGGGGACAAGGGGAGCTGCAAGGTGGCCACAGGGCTGTGTCTGCCATGTGGCTCCCACGGGATCTCATCACTGTCCTTTGCTCTTATCAGTGGCTGCCCTGTGAGCAGGGAGGGGTCAGGCAAGGACCAGGATCTGCTCCAGCAGTGGCACCACAGGAATGGGCATTCCCTGGCAAATTGCAGCAATTCACCCTGCACAGGAGGCAGAACTTCTGCCCTGGGCAGTGCCCAGCCCTGCGCAGAGCCCAGGAGGGGCTGCAGTCTGCTCCTGGGGATGCTCAAACCCTCTGGACACAATCCTGAGTGTGCTCCAGGGGACCCTGGGTGAGCTGCAGAGGTTCCCCCCAGCCTGAGCACTCTGAGATCCTGTCTGTGGTGGCCCAGACCTGGGTTATTCTCCTTTGGGACAGAGGAGGAAACCCCAGCAGCAGGTAAAGAGCAGGGAGAGGAAACAGGGATGGAGTGAAAGTCAGGGAGGACGTGCCTGTGTGGAGAACAGTCTCAAATTCCAGAACTGAATGAAATTCCCTGTTGTATCACCTTGTCCCCAGTTTTATCAAACCGAATCCACCTGTGGATGTGCTTTGCCCTCTGTGGCACGGAACAGTGTCACTGTCACCATTCCCATGTGCAGGGAGCTGCTGTCAGGTGTTCCCTGCCACATCCATCCACCCTTCCCTGCCTGTGTTGTGGAGGATGTACAGCAATTAACGCCTCACACTTGTGACTGTTTCCTGGTTCTTGCTTTTTCTTTCATATATTATTCATTTTTCCTACTTGTAGTCGATGTTTGCAAGTCTCCCTGCTTTGAGCTGTGAAGAGAGCACTGGGCTTGAAATGCTTGATGGTGGTGACGTGTGGGCTCCTTTGTGTTTGCCTGAGCACTTTTGAGGGAAGGGGAATTGATGAGGCAGGAGGAGAGGGGTGGGAGCTGGGATCCAAAGTGCATCCCTGCCCCTTGTCTTGGTTTGAACAGACAGGTGTCTGCTAAGGAAGGAGCCTCCCTTGAAATGGAAAATGTTAACCCCCTCCCTCTGAATTGTTATAATTTGAAATTAAGGGGCTTTCAGGGAAAGATATGGGAATGGGAATAACAGTTCTTTACTAGGAAAACTGAAAAAAAACCCCAAACAAATCCTTCAAGAGTCAGAGCATGCCCTGCCCCCTGTGTGTCAGGGCGGTGTCCCAGCCCCATCCATGGGGGCTCAGCCCTCCTGCAGTGCCAGCTGTGGCTCTGCTGCAGCAGGATCCTGCACAAGGGGGGAGTTTTCCTCTGCAGCTCCAGAGCTGCTGCAGATGGGCCTGGGCTCCCTCTGGCCATGCAGGGCAGCAGAAAGCTGCTCCTCTGGCAATGCAGGGGGCAAAGGCTGCTGTGCTGTGCCAGGCTCAGGTTGGATCCAGGTAGGAATGCTTGGCTCCTGCCCTGGGCGCAGCATCTCCCCATGGGATGCTGGAATGGGATCAGCCCTGCAGGGACACTCAGTGGCCATGGACAGCAGAGATCTCCTGGAGGGAGGGTTGGTGTGGGAGAGAGAAAGAAAAAACTGCCCATGGACAGCAGAGAACTGCCCCAGCCCTGACAGATGGCAATAGAACACACAGCCCCATTTCCAACCTGAGACACCCCTGGATCCATCCCCTGCTCTCATCCCACTCCTGCCCACTCCATCTCTTCCTCAGAGATGCTGAGGAAGGGTGAGACTTAAATGCTTTTAGATAATGGATTTTTTAAATACTTTCTGCAATTATCTGTCCTAAAAGGCCCCTTGTAGTGCAAAATACCCAAATTTTGTTCAGCCAAAATACAAAAATCTGATCTCTGTGTCAGAGAATCACGGAATATCCTGAATTGGAAGGAACCCATCAAGATCACGGAGTCCAACTCCTGGCCCTGCTCAGGACACCCCAAAAATCCCACCCTGTATTCTGTGGCATTAATTTGATTTCTTAATTCAATTTGCTTCTCACTTCTGCAGTTTTAAAAAAAAATCTATTCTTGTAGGATCTTTTAACAAAAGCAGAGAAATTATTTTTTTAAGATTAATTTCCCAAAAGCTCCATGTGAATACGCACCTCCATCAGCACCCAGAACAACTCTGGGGGTGCTGGGATTTCCTGGAGAAGATGGGCCAGACTCCATTTCCAGCCAAAGTGAAACTGATATCAGAAGGAATATTAATGGCACAGACTTCAATATAACTTTTATTTGGAATCTGCCAGGCAGTGATTTAAAAATGCAACATCTGAGAAGATATTTTCCTCTCAGCATTTAAACAAGGGTTTGAAATTCAGTTCACACATCACCGACGTCACTTGAACACAGGACCTGACATTTATTTCACCTGGAGCTGCTGAGCCCTGGTGAAAGCAGGGACTGGAGAGCAGAGCTGGCCACAATTGCATTAAAAAAATCCTGCTTTTAAATTTCTGAAACACATGACATGAGATTTGAAGGATCTGCCTTCAGTGTTAGACACACTCAATATTCAATAAAATCTGATTATGGCTCAAGCATCAACATCCTGTTCTTTCAAACAGATTGCCAGAGAACAGAAGGTTTGTCTGAAGATTTTTGAGGCAGGAACGTGTTCAGGGGTAATTCTTGCTTTTGCCAGAAGAATGAAACCCTAGATTTCAGCAGATTTTGGACAGTGGGAAGGCAGAGCTGAAAAATTTCTCTGATTTTTGCACCAAAATGCCACAAATAACCTTTGTTAATTTGCCCAAAACTGAAGAAAATACACCCTCACCAATTATTTTCCTTCAGCAACACTCTCAGTGTGCTCTTTACTCTTTCAGCCATCCCTGGGCAGCACTGGAAGTGCTGATATTCCTATTTATGATTTCTGTGCTATTATCACCTCAGAGGAGGGGGTTTGCCCATTCTCACTGAGATTTTGGTCAATGTGTTCAGGGCTGGGGGATTCTGTTTTCATGTCCCCAAAAGCTCCTCCAGGAAGAGCTGAATGCCACAAGTCAGATCCCACCCCCCTGGGGCATTGCTTTGGTCAGCTCTGTCCTGAAGGAATAATTCTGTCCCAGTGGATCAAATCCCACTCAGGGAACAGGCTGGGACTTTTTTTGCCATTTCACCTATGAGGGCCAGACTGCAGTGGGCAGCTGGTGCCACCAGGCAGGTCTAGCAGCAGCAAAATCAGGTTTTTTTGAAGGATATCAGTTTTATATCTGCATTTTACTCCTGTGGCTTTGCAGCTGGGGAGGAATTTTAAGCTGGATGGAGACTGGAAGGACCTGGAAATGATAATAATGTGGGAGCTGGGACTTGTCTTTGAGAGAAAACAATAACAAATTTAAAACAATAACAAATTTAAAGCATTTGAGCTCTGTCTGGAGCAATCTGTAGGTTTGGGATAATTCTGTTAAAAAGCCTAAAAATCCTGAGCAGGAGATGCTCAGTGTGCTTGGATCCACAGAAAATCCAAGGAGAAGGAAAAGCTGTCTTGAACAAAACACAAAACTCCCAATAAAAATGAAAAACTTTTATTTTTCTGACAGAAAATTGTAGTGAGACCAAGAAATGTGGGGAGGTTTAAAAGGATCCTGGGGTGGAGCAACCAGGATTTCTCTGGGTGTTTTGCAGCTCCGTGATGCCACAGGTTTGGGCTTTGCTCTGCATGACCCAACTGGAGGTGGTTCCTGTCTTGTTTTACACAGGACCTGACCTTGGCTTCACACTGGAGCTCCTGCACCTAATTCACCTAACTCCCATCACCTCCATCACCTACAGGGCAAAATCCAATGGGATGGAGGAGGCATTTGATGACTCTGACCCTAAAAATCTTCAAAATGCAGCAGAAGCTCAGCACTGAAACCAATCACAGGCCACTTTGCCACTGTTGGGAGAAGCTTGAAGGGGCAAAATCAGCTTTTAACAGAAGCTTGGCTTGGTGTGAAGCATTGCCCAGACCCTCAGGCCCCATCAAGGAAGGTGTGATGGCAGAAATGGGTTCTCCTCTACTGGGGGAGCCAAATCATTTCATATTAATGATCACCAGGGTTTTGTGCTCGGTGCAGACGTGCCTGGAACTACAGAAACAGCTCCAGGGAGTTGCAAGGTGTACAAAAAAATTACATTAGAAACTGTCCAAATTGGAATAATTTAAAGAGAGTTAAAAAAGGGCATTCAAGAATAGACTTGTTCTAAATGTCTCCATGCTGATTTCTCTGCCTCCAAATGTGAGGTACAGGTATTTGTGGAGTTAGAAGTAGGTCAGTTATTTTTGTCACTCATTATTACTTGTGAAAAATGTGTGTAGCAAACGTACCAACATTCTGTAGCAGCTGAATTTGGGACGCTGGCATTTCTCTTACACGAGTTTGGGGTGGAAATGACACCATTTCCTCATTGCAGTGTGAAAGGCAGTGATTTCCAGAGTGCAGCCCTGTGAAACCCCACTCTGCTGTCATGGAAATGCCATGCAAGAATCTCTGGGTCAATTTGCAGTCTCAGGGGAGCTGGGGGCTCCTTCCTGGAGCTCTGTGAGGTTTGGGTCTTACCTGGGCCCCACAGGATTGGGTTTTTTGCTGGTGTTTGCAGAATGAGTTTGGCCACAGGAACAACAGTCTTTTCAGAGTTGAAGCTTTCAACAATTCTCCAGTGGGCTCCAGTTTTGTTAACCAAGAGAATCATGGAATCCCCTGAGCTGGAAAGGACCCACAAGGATCATTGAGAACAGCTCCTGTCCCTGCCCAGCTCCCCCAGCAGCCCCAGCCTGGGCACCCCTGGCAGCGCTGCCCAAAGGCTCCTGGAGCTCTGGCAGCCTCGGGGCCGTGCCCATTCCCTGGGCAGCCTGGGCAGTGCCAGCACCCTCTGGGGGCAGAGCCTTGCCCTGAGCTCCAGCCTGAGCTGCCCTGGCCCAGCCCCAGCCGTGCCCTGGCTCCTGTCCCTTGGCCCAGAGCAGAGATGGGAGCTGTCCCTCCTCTGTCCCTCAGAGTGAGGTCTCTCCTCACAATCCCAGAGCCCTCAGCTGCTCCTCACAGGCCCCTCCAGACCCTTCCCCATCCCTGTGTCCCTCCTTTGGACATTCTCTCATGCCTTAATATCTTCATTTTATCAAGGTGCCCAAACTGCCCCCATGGCTTGAGGTGAGGCTGGCCCTGGACAATCCCTCCCTGGCCTGGCTGCTCAAGCTGGGTCTGGTGCTCCCAGGACAGGGATGAACCCCTCAAACGGGAGCACAGCTGCTCTGGAGATGGGGAGGAACCTGCTCTAGGCTGGTTTCTGTCTCTGTCGAGCTGGACATGGACATTTCCATGTGATTGAGAGAGAGATGGAACTCCAGCAGCACCAGCAGGGTGTCCCACCTCACCTGGGTGCAGGCAGGGTTCCAGCCCCCCCGAGCAGTGCCCAGCAGTGATTCCTGAATCCCACCCACTGCAGGGGCTCTGGCTGGAGAATTCCTGGCACTTCCTTTCATGAGGGGCTCAGCACAGGGTGGGAAGAGCTCTTGGAGGAGGTGCTGCCCCCTGAACTTGTGCAGAGCACACAGAGGCCTGTCCTGAGGGCACCCAGAATTCCAGGCCTTGTGTGGTGGGATGAGCTGCGAGCCCAGAGAGGTGGAACTGAAACAGAATCTGGGCAGGGTCAGGATAAAGGAACTCTTTTGGGACAAGGTTCAGGATAAAGAAACTCTTTTGGGACAGGGTCTCTTTGCTCCTGCTTTTTCCCAAATGCTGGGTTCATCTTCTGCATCACTGCCTTGGAGGGGAAGCTGCCTCTCCATGCTCACAAAGGAAAAGAGAAATTTTTTTCTCAGGGAAGAAAATGTTTTTCTCAGGAAAAAGAAATTTTTGTTCCCTTTTTTACTTTAAAATACAACAGAAGCCAACCCTGTGTTAGGAATATCCTGATGGAGAACCCCCTCTTGCTCTCTGGCTGCTTTTGCTTCCAGCACTATAAACTCTGGTGGATCCATGGAATAGTTCAGCAAGAACAGGGGCACTTTTGGGTGCAGAATATTCACAGAACTCCAGAAAATGCCTATGGAAGGGTGAGGTGACCCCCAGGGCATCAGTGGGATCTCCCTGAGGCTCTCTGGGGTGTGCAGGGATGGGGGGAGGGTCTTTTCCTGCCTCCAAGTCTCATTTTTCAATAGCGAAGTGGATCTTCCATCGCTCTTTCTGTGCTGACAACGAGAACTTCACCACTCTTCAAAAGAAAATTTTAGCTATTTTTCACATTAGATGAAGAATTTCTCTTCACTTCCTCATTTCAAATAATTTCTTGGGACTTTGCTTCTTCCTTGGAGAAAAAGACAAAAAGGAAAAAAACCCAAAATAAAAGAGTTTTCTGCATCTTGCACTGCAGCCTGTGAAAATCCTGGCCCCGAGGCTAAATTGTGACGCTGAGTCTCTCTGAGTGATCATTTACCGCATTTTCTTTCGGGAGTTTTAAATTTCGTGTCATTCAACTTCAGAGAATATTCTTTTGCTGTTCCAAATATGAAAATAATGAATCAGAAAATTATTTCTTTCCTCCAGACCATTCATTATTTCCCATTCCCTTCCCTGGTCCCACTTCTTTTGCTCTCCTTCAACACTTAATACCCCCCATCTTTGAAGTCCCTTCACAAGAGCCCCTTCTCTCTGTAATACCTGTTTTCAGAGGGAGTTCTGCTATTCAGAGGTGCCTAAGGCTGATCCTCAAAGAGGTTTAAACATCTAAATTCCACCGAAATTGAGGCGAATGAGCTTTCTAAATGCTTTTGAAAAGCCGGGGCTTGTACTGCTCCATTAGGTGCATTTGAAAGCCCAGAGCTGAATGCAGCCGTGGGGATGTCACACAGACAATCTGGGCAATGGTTTTAGGATGTCCTTTGGATTTATTTTATTTTTTTTCCCCCAGTTTTTCCAAAAAAATATCACTCAAAAGGCATTTAGAGAAAATCATCGAGTCCATTTGGACACGCTCTCAAAGTGAATCTGTAATTTCCCTACAACAGCTGTGTGTGAAAAATTCTTTGAAATATTCCCTCCCTTAAAAAGCAGAGAAGTTGTCCAAAACCCGAGAAATTGCAGACAAAATGAGGGATTTTTTTCACCAGGCAAAGGCAGCATTTGCTGTTGAGAGCTTGTGAGCTCTTGTGAGCCCTGGTGCTCAGGGCCTTTGGCAACCCCTGGGCTCGATTTTCCCTCTGGAATCTCCCATTCCTAAATATTTTCCATCTCTCCAATTTCCCCTTTCCTGTTTTGACCATTCCACTCATCTGATTTGATATTAATGTACCTGAGAAGGAGAAGTTGAACTTATTTCTAAGACTTGGGCTTTGTCACCATCAGTGGTTGTACAACTCCAGCAAGAAAATTTGGCTGAGTATAAAATATATTTTTTTTAATTTATTTCCAAGCTCAAGGAAAATCCTGGCTGTTCCAGTCAATGGTAACCAAACCCCAATTAAACCAACACAGCCAGAAAGAGAGGAAAAAACAAAAGATTTTCAGTGCTGCAGAAAGAAAATATTCTGAGAAAGCCAGAGGGGCAGGATTGAGGAGGGAACATCACCTGCATGAGAAAGGAAACCCGGAGTTCCTTTATCTGAGCAGGAAAGCAGCACTCCTCTTAATTATGTAGGAATTGGAGGAATCCTGCTTCCCTTGTGGCTCGGTCCTAGGAAAGCTATACAAAAGGTGCAACCTTCCAAAAGCTTTGGCAAATCCCTGTTTTCACAGGCTTAAAGCTGGAAATTGCAGCTTGGGGAAAAAAAAAAAAAACAAACAAAAAAACAAACAAGGAGGGTGAGGAGGTGCAGAGGAATAGAGGAAAATTAGAGGAATAAAACCTTCTTGTAGCATTTTTTTTTGCCTGTGGCTTTTGCTTTGCTGACAAGCAACAAAATCTGCCCCTAGCAGGACTCAGGATTTTGGGTGGGTTATCACCCCCATTTCCAGCCCTGCATGGGTTGGAACGTGTCACATCCTTCTCTTGGGCTTGCAGGGAGGTAAAAGCTGGCTGGAATCTGTATTTCTGCTGTGGGTTTTAAAAATAAAACCAGAGCAGGCTAATTCCAGCCATCAGTCCTCGTTTTCAGGCTGGGCTTTCCTCTGCTGCAGCCCCACAAAGCATTTTTAATAACTGAGATGAAACTTCAGACTGTGACCTATCACATCATATTGCATCAGTCAAATTGTGTTACATTCAATAATAAACTCCTGCCACTCATGTTCCCCAACGTGACAAGCCAAATAGAAACCTAGAGCTGGAGAATTCAAAGAAAAGTGCAGTTTTGATAAGCCAAGATCTTAAAAATATCTGAGCTGCTTTTGATGGGGATTCGTAGATTTATTCTGAAGTCTAAAACCCTTGGAGAAATTGGCCTGGCTGTGAGCAGGAATATTTTTCTAGACAGTTTGGAGGATATGTGTCCTATAATTGCTTTTAAAATAAACTTCAGCTACTGTTTCTACAAAAACAGCAATTCCTGGCATGAAGTGGGTTGTGAAAAAACAAGAAAAGCAGGACCTAAAAATGTCTCCTGAAATTTAGACTGACATTATCTGGATTAATAATCAACCAATAATTAATCCAAATATCTGGTTTCAGAGTGCTCCAGAGTCAATTCTGTCAAAATAAGAATGGGTGAAAATGGATGGAAAAAATCAGAGCATTTCTGGTTTTTCATTGTCATGTGGTTCAGTGACAAAATTACTTGCAGGGGAGTTTTTAGTAAAGGGAAGAAAAATCTCATCAATCAAAGCAAACCAGCTCATTTTGGGAAGAACATTTTGGTAGTTTTGCATTTGGAGAACTTCCCTGTGTTGGGACACAGAGTCAGCTTTCAAGGGAGTGCAATGAAAATATCAAATCCTTCAACTTGGAGCTGAAATAAAAACTCAGGTATTTGCAAAGTCATCATTCCTTCACAAGGCCTGGCTTCATTTTATTTAGGATCTTGGAATGGTTTGGGTTGGAAGTGACCTGAAACCTCTTCCAGTGCCACCCCTGCCATGGCAGGGACACCTCCCACTGTCCCAGGCTGCTCCAGCCCTGCCCAGCCTGGCCTTGGGCACTGCCAGGGATCCAGGGGCAGCCACAGCTGCTCTGGGCATCCTCCCAGGGAAGGTTTTTTCCCTCCTATTTACCCCAAATTTCCCCTCTTTTAATTTGAACCCTTTACTCCTTTCCCTATTGTTGTTTTCCTACACCCCCTGTATTTTAAGGATGTGCACAGGATGAATTTCAGAGCTGTGTGGGCTGAGCAGAGTCATTCCCAAAATGTGAATATCTGGGCTAAATGGTTACAAAATGTGGTAGAATCGTGTGGCTTCAAATAATTCCATATCTTGTACGTATCAGGCAGAACAGTTCCCAAATCCCTACATTTATAAACTATTTTGCACCTGCATTTGAGAGATGTTTGTGCATTAAGGTTGCAGATTCAGGGAATCCCTGCTAAAATCTCCTGTCTAAGAGAATACATCTCTTTCTGACCAGGAGGTCCATCCAAATTACAAAATCATCAATATTTTAATCTGGGAAAAATTCCTGTTGCCTGTTATTTTGGGAAGTGCTTGGGGTCAAAACCACTTGGCAGCAGCGGCTTCCCTGGAAATGCATCCAGAGCTCTGTTCCCCTGTTCTGGGGTCCTCATTCCCCTCAGTGTTAAACAGAACTGGTTTCCCACAGTTTTAAGACAGGGATATGAGGTCATAAATCACAAATCCTGAGTCATTCAAAGGAAAAAATAGTGTTTAAGCTCCAATTTTTTACTGCAAAAACGAAGGAAAAAAATTGAAAACAACCAAAGTTTGAAATTTTTATTTACTGGATGCTTTGGCATCTACTCAGAGTACTTCTGTGTTAATGAGGGGAAAAAATCACACAGTGTATCCATTGTTTCGTGCTCCTTTTCCTTTATTTCATACGAAAAAGAGAAAAGAGATTGATTGAGCTGAAATTTCAAGCCAATCTCAGGGGATTAGTTTCATATTCACTTAGTTTCCTGTAAAGCTTCTGCATTTATAGTTATTTTTAAAGAAAAACTAAACTGAAGGTTGAAAGCCATTAGCAATAACTCACTTGGATTTTAACTCATTCTGATGTTTACTTATTTTGATTTTAATGCACTCTGATATTCTTCTGCCATTTGCTGGCACATTTCCATGTATTTAAGGAGCTGAATTGTTCTGATTTGCCAGTCTGGAGCAGGAAGGAGCTCAGAGCACCAGACCCACTGAGGACCCAAATTCCTTAAGATTGAATTGAATTTGTTATCTATTGATAAAGGTTTGGTTTAACCCCTTCAGGAGTATTGCCTTCATCCAGCCTGACAAAAATGCCTCCAAACTCACCTCAGAGTTCCTTGATGGCCATAAAATCTGAGGCATAAGGAGCAGGGATATTTTTAATAGCCTGGAATGCAGAGCAGGTTACACCCACAGGTGCTGATGCCCTGGGTGATGGGGGCTGTGTGTGACCATCTCTGCCCTTCCCCTGTCCAGGAGCTGCTTTTAGAGCCTGCACATCCATTTGGAGAGCAAAGTCTCCAGAGCTGCTGTCTCCAGCAGGGATGCTCAGCAAGGCATAATTATAATAATAATAAAAATAATGAGTGTGGCTGTGGGGGCCCAGCAGCTCCAGCAGGAGCAGGGAGGGTGGGTTTTGTCCAGCACCATCACTGCAGAGCACACAGAGCCAGAGGGGATTCCTGGGAATGCAAACCCTGAGCAGTGGGAGGCTGTGGGGATGAGGGGACAGCCATGGGCTCTTCCCTCCTGTCCTAGGGTGACATTATGATGCTTGTATCCCCATTCATGTGTTCTATTTATGCTGGATATTATGTTCTGTGCCTTCAAGACTGGCTCTGAAGAGTGAAAGTTTTGTTTGGGTTTTCTTATCAGCCTGGTGGGACACAGAGACAGGGCAGTACATGCTGCTGTTTTTGCTTTTTTACTTTTGCTTTTTGCTCTGCTCTTGCTTCTGCTCATTAGTTAGTTTAGCTAAACAGTCCAAATTTCTTCCTGGACTGTTTCTCCTTTCCCTTTTTTGAAACTACTCGAGCCTGCTGCAGACTGGGATCTGGGAACACCGAGAGTTTGCACCTTGTGGCTGCAGCAGCTGCCCCAGCACAGGAGGGACTGAGAACAGAGCGACCACCCCCAGAGAGACTTTCTGAATTTGTCATCTTTTTCAGAGCAGTGACAGAGTGGTGTCACCTGGTATTGTTCATTCTGTGTGCTGGGGATGCTGTGCCTGTTCAATAAACAGGTTCTTTCCACTTCTGTCCAAGGAATCCTTCCCGATCCAGTTGGAGAGAGGGATCATGTGAGTTTGCTTTCTGGAGGGGCCCCTCACTTTGGAGATTCTCTACCAAATTTGCCCTAAACCAGGACACCTCCCCTGCACAAAATGCACCAGGGAGCTCCTGGAGGATCCCACTCCAGAATCCCCTGACTGTCCTGACAGGCAGGGTTAAACTCAAGCCCTAAAGGCAGCCAGGCTTCCCTGGACAGATCCTCATTTTCTCCTTGCAATGTCCTTTAATCTTCATGCCTGTGGAGGTTACTCTTCTCCTTCAACCAAATAAGAACCTCTCATCAGAAGCTCTGAGTGCACTTCTGACAGGTCAGGGTTTCCTCCAGGCTGGGTGTCCTCTCCCAGGGATGGCACTGGCAGCAGAGTTCCCAGGAGAATGGCCAGGTTTGACCCTCAGCACCATTTCCCTCAGAGCTCACAGGGTGGCACTGGGGTGTTCTGTGACATCCCCTCTGTGCAGTGTGAGCACTTGGTGAGTCACAGATCCTGAGGTGTCAGGGGAGGAGTGGCAACTCTGAGAGAACCCAGGGAAGAACAGCAAAAGTGATGAGATGCTGGAAATCATGACATCTGAAGAGATGTTAAAAGAATGGCGTTCCTGTAGTCTAAAAGAGTAGAAATCAGCTGTTTCTCAGGGCTGCTGTGGAATGATTTTTAGGAAAAAACCACTGTGCTGTCTTTAGGATATCAGGATGGTTTGGGGCTGGGCTGGATCCTGTGGAGGAGCTGTAAAACCTCTTTTACTGAAATATCAGGGCACGGGGGAGCAGTGCACAGCAATTCTCAGGGCACAGCAATTCTCAGGGCACAGCAGGGCACCCTTAGCAAAACTTGATGAGAGGAGACCAGAATGCAACACCCAACACCAATCAGGAATGAACAGCAGGGCTGTTAAAACACAAATTGTGCCAATCTAACTTGATGGGTTTTATTTTGCTGTGTGGCTGAATTATTTCAGTTCTGTGGCTTTTTGCTGGGAAAATGAATATTTTCCAAGTATTTTATAGTGAAGGCCAGAACACAAAATGTTCAAGGTTTCTCTGTTGTGGAATAATCTGATAAACTGAGGAAGAGCAACAAACCCCAGCTTTGGAGGGATCTGCTCCTGCAGGAGGAGTGAAAGCACTAATTGCAGTGGAACACTTTAATGAATGCAGCATTTCCACGGGGCAGGTTCTGCCCTCAAATGTGACTCCAAGCACGAGCAGTGACATCAGCGACATCAGTGACAATCAGAGTTTTGCAGCTCTGCATCATCAGCCTCCCACAGACAGGAGAGAATGGGAGTGAGAACTGCTCTCCTAAAATATTGTTTAAATGATGTGCTGTGCAATTCTGCTCTCAGGCTTTGGCAGCAGACCTGGACCTGGATGTGGCACTGGTGACAGCACCACTGTCACCAGTGGGGACATCCCAGCTGGAAAAGACAGTCAGGGTCTGTGGCGTGCAAGATTCACAAGAGATACCAAACATTGCAGGCAGGAGATGCTTGCGATGTTTAATTTGCTTTTGAAATGTTTAATTTCTGTCTCCTTCCAGCCCCTTGCAGGGTCAGGATTTCACATCCACTGTCACACCTGGTGGTTTTGCATAACTGCATCCAAGAGCTGTGTTGGACTGTGCTGACTGAACATAAACCACAAACTTTCAACCAGCCTGCAGATTTTCCAGCCCTGCTTTATTGAATTGAGTCTGTTCCTGTCTAAAAAGGGATTTAAGTCCTCCTCCAGGCAGCAGCAGCTCAGGACACACAGGAACCCTCTGGAGTTATGGAGGTATCTCCCAGGGTTTGGTCTGGGATAATTTCTGCAGTCAGAGACTCCAGCAGGTGAAACTTGAAAGGTTTGCACTTTTGTGTGGACATCATCCTCAATTTCACCTTGCCCTGTCCCTTTGGCATGAGGAACAGATGTTCAGATTGCTGTGAGGGAGGCTGAAGCTCATTTGAGAGTCTGTACAAATTCCATCAACTGAACTAAAACCATAAAAATGGTGCCTTTTGAGGCAGGGTCAAGTCAGGATACAACAGAGCCCACTGAGAGCAGGGGTTATTAACCTGTGCTGGGCACAGACAAGGAGCTTCACCTCATTCACCTGGAACAGCACCAGGGCTGCTCTGCTGCAGCCTCTGCTGGGACAGAGAGCAAACCCTGCCTGGCTGTGTCTCAGAGCATCCTGCTCCTGTATGAACACAAAACACTGACATTGCCACTTCACAGGAGAAACCTGAGCAGTCTGGAACAGCTCCAGTTCAGAGCATGAACATCCAACCTCAAACCAGCTGGGAGTTGTGGCCAGCTGGGAGGGGGAGCTCCTGAAGGTTCTGTTCAGCCTGAGAGCAGAAGCACAGAGGTGGTGCCAAGGAAAAGACACCATTACTGAGTAATTCCTCTTTTGGGGACACTGAGGGTGTCCCCTGCTGCTGGGGAGGGCACAGCCATCAGATATCCCAGCTGGGTGCCAGGGTCTAGCTGCAAGGCTGAGCAGGTCAGAAAGGGAAATTCCTGCCCAGCCCTGCCTGTCACCCTTTAATTCAGGGCAGTTTTGTCCTTCAGTCCCTGTCCTGCTGTGGGGACAGCATGGAACTGTTATTTCCATAGGTAACCAATCCAAAGAACTGAATCCAACCTTCCCTTTCCTAATCTAGAGCCATGGGAAGGAGCAATAAAGAATTTATTGCTCCCGGGAGCTCCTGGTGTCCCTTTAAGGTCCATGGAAAATGTGCAGTGGTTAATGATGAGGAATTGCTCCAATGCAGTGTTTGTGCCATGGATTTGTGTCAATTGCTTAAAGAACTGCACCTGTGCTTAGCACCTGCTGAGCTGGGAACTTCAGGTGGGTATTTTGGATGGACCTTGGTCTAATCCATTCATATTGGAAATTATCCATCCATCTAATCCATTCATGTTGGAAATTACCCATCCTTACCTTTTCCCTGCTGCCATCCCATTTTCTGCCTGTGATGGGCCCTCAGCCCATAAGATTTCTCTCAGGGCTGAAGATGAAGAATTATCAGCACATATTTTGCTCTTTCTATGTAAAAATTCCCTTTTAGAGATGATCACCTTCATCATAAATTGCAGCAGGGCCTCATGCCAAACAGAATGAAATGGAGCTGGAAGCACCTCTGGTGCCTCTGACCTGAGGTGTGGAAAGCAAGGTCACAGCAGCCTTGAGGTGGAGCAGAGGCACCAGAAGGGCCTTTTGGAGCATCTCCAGCCCATCTGAGCAATCCCTGTGTTTGAGCCCTGCAGAGCTCAGGACTGCCCTGGCTGAGCCTCCTTGAGGAGGAGTTGGAGCACCGGGAGATGGTAAATCCTCTGCCCTTCCACCAAAATGCTCAGCAGCAGCCCCTGCAGCCCCCTGGGCTGGCACAGGACTCAGGGATGGCTCAGATTTCCCCCAGCCTTGCTAGGAGCTGTGCCCCAGCAGGATCCCTGTCACAGGGCCTGGATAATCCAGCAGGAATGTGGGCAGAGCTCAGGCCTGATGCCAGCCCAAGCTGGCACTGCCCAGGTGGCACTGCCCAGACTGCCCAGGGAATGCTGCTCACCCTGACACTCACTGAGGGCAAAGCTCTTCTTTCACTGAATTAGCAACCTTAGGGAAAAACCCCAAATATTTCATTAACCCTCATGGCAATGACAAAGAATAAGCCATAAATATCCTACAGCTGCACCCCATTACCTTCAACCCTCCCTCACCCAGGGCCCTAGTCCTGAACCAGGATCAGGTTTGGTCCCTTCATGGGCACTGTGGCTCATCCTTATCAGCATCACAAACCCCCTCTTATCACTGACCCTGTGTGAGCAGCCCGTGCCCCTGCCCACCCCACAGGGCCGCTCTAGCACAGCCAGATTTATTCCCAACCCACAGAACTGAAGTGTGCAGAATAAACTGCAAACTGCAGAGCAGTGGTGGCTGCAAGGGTGGCTGAGTGCTCTGCTTCTCCTGTGAAGTGCTGTCAGTTCAAATCCAGGCTGGAATCTCAAATAAAACAAACTTGTTTTTCCTGCCTGGAAACTTCCCAGGGCTTCCAAGTGATCTGGTGTCACACTGCCAGCAGAACTGGGCAAATGATTTATCCCACAATTTTTGTTTCTTCTTTTTTTTCCCCTCTTGCAACATCTGTGGATACCTCAGGATATTGCTTGATCAGATTTCTTTGATGAGATAATGGCAGGGATTTTTTCCACTTCATGATCACTCCACCAGGAAAATCAGACTTTTCCTCACTGGGAGCTGTGGTGCAGCTTCTGTTCCTGTGCAGTTTCTGTTCCTGTGCAGTTTTCTGTCACCCTTCCAGGCTTGTCAACCTTCCAGAAGTTCCCCCAGGTGCACCTGTGCAGTGAAAGATGTGCAGAACTGCAGGTGCTCAAAGCAAAAGGAGCAAGTGCTTGGCTGAGCCAGCTCTGTCCCATTTTCCCTGCAGGATGCACAGATGGTGTGTCCCTGAGCCAAAGGAGGGGCTGGTGGATGTGGGTGAGCTCCAGGGCTGGGGTGATGCCCCAGAGAAGGGATGTTTGCCAGCCTGGAGGGTCAGTCCCTCTCTCAGGCTGAATCCACAGCTCAAGGTGCCCCAAGAGCCACCCCCAGTGTTTAAAACCAGGGCTGAAATCTCCTCATGCTCCTGATTTGTAGAGTCCTGCTGAAATATCTCTCAGAGTCCCAGAAATATTCATGTTTGATTTGGGAGAGACCTTAAAGATCATCCAGCTCCAAATTCATCCAGGACACCTTCCAAAAGGAGGTTTGAGGAACTGAGATCAGCTTGGTGGCCTTGGAATGGGTATTCCAGAGACCTGGGAGTGGCCACAACTCCAGAAGTGCTGATGTATGGAATCAAAGACCTCTGAGGACTTTCAGTGCACATGAACATCAAATTCACCAAGGAGGGGGCAAACAGTGGAGCAGCTTGAGCTCAGAATGGGTCAGGCTTTAGAACAAACCAGAGAGAAAGAAATGTTAAAGGTGTGGTGGCATTCTGTACAATAAAGAAGTTGCCTTACAAATAATTCAATCTGCTCTTTAAATGCTCAGTGTATCAGGCAGCAAGATGCAGCAGAATGTTTGAGAAATAGATTGCATTGAGGAAAAAAAATTCTATAGTGCTGATAAGTGGCAGACAGCTCAAGAAAATTCACTAAACAAAGCCAGGCAAGTGGGCCAGCAATAAATGTAATCCAGGTGAGCAGGCTGGAGGTAGAAAGCAACAATAACTGCAGGCAGCCATGCCTAAATGTGCTGACAGTTCCCATTATGAGGCTCAGTTCTCACTTTTTGATAACTTTGATACTTTAATTCACTTGGGCTGCAGCTCTCCCAGCCAAGGTCTGCTCCAGACTGGGTTTGAAAAATTGCTGCTGTGGATCAGTGCTGGGGGTAAAGTCTCTGGGAATTTATTAGACAAGAATGACTCCACATCCTTTTTCTCCACGATGCTTTAAAAATCAGGAAATCCATCCAAACACTATGTTAAAAGGGAAGTGAGGCTCTGAAGGGAAGCACCAGAGGATGTGGAAGTGGCAGCAGGGAGGTTCTCCTGCTCTTTAGTGTTTTGGCTGGAGAAACCCCAGCCCTGCTGTGGTGTCACTGCCACGAGTGGAGACTTCACAATGCCACACAACACCAGATTTTCCATTTTAGCCTGGAGACAGAAGATCTGTACAAATGTGCCTCTCCCATTCCAGCCTCATTTGCAATATTTATTGCAGTTTGTGCAAAGGCTCAGCAGTGGGGGCAATCTCCTGTTTCAGGTTTGCTATGGCTGCTTCAGCTGCCTCCACAAATGGGTTTTGCTGCCTAAATATCTCTTGAGTTGTTTAAATCAAACCTAGAGGTTCCCCTGACATTTCTTAATGCTCCATTTAGGGTCATCTTCTCCTGGAGGGACCTGGACCTTCTGTGCTTTATGGGCTGACCCTTCCCAAGGCCTGGCCTTACAGGGCTCTTCCTCTCTCTGCTTCCAGCCCTGACTGGGATCTGCTCCTGCCCTAAACCTGAGTTCAGCTCTCTGGGTCTCATCCAGAGGCTCAGACCTTTCCCTGCTCTGCCAAGAGCTGACCAGGAGCCCCTGGACCCAAGAGAAGAGAGAAACAGAGTTTTCTGTGCCTGGAAGGTGCCCTGGTGAGGACAGGCCAGTGTGGACTGCACAGAACACTCACTGGGCAGCAAGAAAAGATCCTGAGATGCTTTTGCTCCAGTTCCACAGCTTTGGCCCCTGCCAGGGATCAGGGACAGCCCAGGCAGGAGGGAGAGGCTCCCTTCCTGCTCTAGCAGGGCTGGGTGATCTGCAGAGCTCCTTGCAGCCTCCAGGACTGAGGCACCTCACAATTCTCACATGCTCTTGTTCTCTGGAGACCCCTTGTTCTCTGCCCCCCACCCAGGAGTGAAGGATGAGATTTCACATAGACTCCATGGATCCTCCAAACCTGACTTGCTATGAAAAGTGCATGCTGGTGTCAGATAGGATTCTGGGCTAATGTCAGCCAGATTTGATTTTGGGTGAGTCCTTGGAGCAGAACTCTGTGATACTCAGAAAGACTCAAACCCCAGGCTGCCCTTGCTGGGATTTTCAGCTTCTCCTTTTCACACAGTCCCACAGTGCAGGGCTGGGTAATGGAGAATACTTTTATTTTCCTCAGTTTGTCCAATATTTGGCCATTGTTTGTGGCAGGATGTGACCCTTTAGAACCCTGTTGTTCTGCCTGCCAGTGCTGTGAGCTGCAGAGATCCCCTTTACCTGGTGTGTATCCTCAGCTGAAGTTTCAGTGCACATCCCACTTCTCTCAAACATGTTCAATCTGCTTTTCTCAAGGCTCCTGACCTCCAAAGGCAACTGAGACACTTCTCAAGCAGTGATGTCCATTAGAAAGGACAAATTGCCCTGCTGGAATTAAGATGCTGATTTCCCCCTTGCAAGCAGACCAAAGCCATGTGCCTACATCCACGCGTGTCCCTGAATTCTTGGGGATTTGCAGCATCAGAGCTGAGGTTCCTTCTGACTTGTTGGTGGTGCAGAGACACTTCCCAAGCAGTGATGTCCATTAGAAAATCACAAACTGATCCCTGGAGCTGGAACTGGGCTCCAAAGCAGCTCCCCAGTAACACCAGCAGTGCTGAGAGCTGCTTCTCCCTCTGAGGGTGCTTTCAGCACCACCTCAGAAGGAACCTCAGCTCTGCTGCTGCAAATCCCCAGCAATTCAGGAACACACGTGGATGTTGGCACATGGCTTTGGCCTGCTTGCAGGGGGAAATCAGCATCTTAAATCCAGCAGGGCAATTATCCTCCCACAGGCTCCACTCCTCACACTTGTTTGCAGCACAGTTTCTGTTTTATCTCCCGTTGCATTTCTGGAAAAGCAGGGACACTAAAAAGCTTCTGTAGGCAGGGATGTGAGTGGGAGCTGTACTGGTAAAATTATACCGGTGGTGTAATTATCCTGATCAATTTTCCATATAAAAGAGACTTCAGAAGAACTCATTTGTTTAACTATGTAAGCCTCAGCCTTTACTCCAGTGGCATCTCTGTTCACCAATCAACATAATGAACATAGGCAATTAAGGTGCACCAGAAACCTGGTTACATTTCCTAAAGGCATTTCCCAATGTCCAAATGCTTGATTTGCAAAATTAATGAGCTGCTGAAGTCCCTTGGTATAAATCAGCACATCTCGGCTGACTTCAGATGAGATCCCCCCATCCAGCTGAAGGTTGGGTCCTTTGTTAGCCATGGGCTGCTCTGGGAAGCACAATGATGGTTATTTTCAATATTTGCAGTTTGATCTTGGAAGTTAATTTGGACAGTGTACCCAGTGATTGAATTAAACAGTAGCCATGCAACAACAGAGCACTCATGCAAAGGGGGAAAAAGGATTTTTCCTGTGGCTTTGTGCCTAGTGAAGTGCCCCACTGTGATGGGCAGACTTGCAGCCCCTCATTCCCTCCAGGCAAATTTCTTCCCAGCAAACTGGGTACAAAGTGCAGGCTGTGCCCCCCAGACTGGGGAGCAGCAGAGCCCCTGTCAGCTGCAGGATTCTGTGGTGTGGCACATTTGCCATTTGCTGGGTGAGTCCCATGGAAATGCAGCAAGGATTGTGCTCCTGGATTGCTCAGCAGCAGAAAGAGAAGGGATGTCAGGTCCTCTGCTCAGGCTGTGTTGGCTGATGCTGCCCTCAGGGGGTGAGACTCTCCTCAAACCTCTCAAGTGTTTGTGGCTGATTTGAGTGGAAGTGATTTGCTCTGAACCCTCCCTGTATTTAGTGGGTTCTGCAGTAAAGGACCAGCCCTGCTCCTGCAAGGGACCTGATTTCCATTCTCTTAGCAGCCTTTGGGGCCAGAAAAGTGTCAGGAGGAGAAGCAGTGCAAGGGCAGTGCCAGGGACATCCTGAGTGCCCACAGCTCCCTCACTGCCCTCAGGGACCGTCCTGACCCCACACTCAGACGTGGGGGCAGCAGGAATTTGTAGGGAAGGAGGAGTTTGGGATCTGAACCTGGTGCTCAGCTGCTGCCTGCATCCTCCCCCAGGGCCATGGCACTCCTCTCACTCCTGTCAGGGCCAGGAGAGGTTCATGTGGGATATTAGGGAATCTAGAATGGTCAGGGTGCCCAGGGAAGGGTGGGGTCAGCATCCCTGGAGGGATTAAAAAGAAGTGGATGTGGCACCTGGGGACATGTGCTGAGGGAATGGTTGGACCTTTGAGACCTTCTCCAGCCTGAATGATTCCACAATTCTGTGATTTTTGGGCTGCCTTCTCTGCTCTTTTCTTGCTTGCTTATCCTCATGGATAAGGCTCCAGGTTATCCTGCACTGATCAAACATGAAAAGCAGGGCCTGAAACAAAACTTGCTGAATTTTTGAGGCAGCAGTTTTGGCCAATTAAAGCAGCTGTACAGAAATCCTAAAGGAGATGTGTCATTTTAAATGGATGGGGAATTCTGGCCTTGCCATGGCCCTGACTCTGGGTAACTGCTGAGGTGTTGGGCTTGGGCCTTATCAGAAAGGGGATCCCAGTTCTGCACCTGAGCTCCTGCCATGGATGGAATGGAATGGAATGGAATGGAATGGAATGGAATGGAATGGAATGGAATGGAATGGAATGGAATAGAATAGAATAGAATAGAATAGAATAGAATAGAATAGAATAGAATAGAATAGAATAGAATAGATCAGCTGCTGGATGTGGACCAACAAGCCTGAGGCTCTTGCTAGAGCTGGATCCATCCAGGCTTGCGCTCTGCATTTCAGGAACAACATGGGACAGCTGGCAGTGAGTGCTGGAGGTGAGTGCAAGCCAAGAGAGCTGTGGGTTGTTTAAGATACAGTAGAGAAGTTGGTGCTGAGAGCATCTTCAGAGAGGTCTTGTGCAGCCTCTGGGGCAGGCAGGGTGAGAGATGGGGCTGGGTTTGCCTCAGGGATGTTTGGATTGGGTGCTGGGAAAGCCTCCCTAAGGATCACCAAGTACACCAGCTGTGGGAGGCTGATCAGCACCTCTGTCCTGCAGAAATAAAAATACCTGAGTTTCACACAGACCTGGCCAGAGGAGAGAGATGGACAAGGTGGGTCTGGGAGGACACCAGTGAGCTCCTGGCTGGAACTGGGAAGCTCTTGGTTGTTTGCCACAGCACTGTGACAGGAATTCTGTGTTCCCTCTCTGTGCAGAATCACTGCCACATTTTCATGTCTTGACATGAAGAGAGTGAATGGCCTCAAGTCATGCCAGGGGAGGTTTAGATTGGATTTTAGGAAAAATTTCTTCATGGAAAGAGTTGGCACAGGCTGCCAGGGGAGTGGAGGAGTCACTATCCTGCAAGTGGTCAAAGAACATGGGGATGTGGCACTTGGGGATGTGGTTAGTGGTGAACTTGGTGGTGCTGATGGTTGCACTTGATCATCCTGAAAGTCTTTTCCAACCTTAATGATCCTGTGTGGCTCAAGTTCAGCTCTCTGTGGTCTCCACCAGCAGGAAAGTCTGGGACATCAGCTCAGAGCTCTGTCCAGCAGCAGAAAATGAAATGAAAGCTCAGAAAATTGGCAGCACTTTCACAGCAGGGACTGAAGAAGGGCGGGGATAGTGCAAGGAGCAAGGGCAGAGCTGTTGGCCCACGGTGAAAATGCATCTGAGTGACTCCAGGAAACACTGAGCCACTGCTTGCCAGAAACACAGAGATTATTGTAGAATTCTACACATTTCCAGAGAAAGTTGCATCCTTTGCAGAGCACAGGCAGGCCAAGCAGAACATCCTTGACAGGACAAGGACACAGGAGTATTTCAGATGCAGAATCTGAAGCATTTTTGATGACCCATTCTTTACTCACATTCATTATTTAGGTCTGACTGCTTCAGAAACCTGATGGTTTCTCCTTATTCTTAAAGACAGATGCTGATGCTGAGCTGGAGGTTTTTAATGCTCTTTACATTGGGCTGACCTCAGTCTCTCCTCCTAAAGGGAGCTCTGAAATCCAGTGAGACAAATGCAGAGCCCTCGTTCTGGTTCTGTTCGAGGGCTGCAAAAGGGCTTCATCCCTGACTAATTGATGCTTGAGTCTTGTCTTTATCTCACCTGACATCTGAACCAGCCTTATCTTTGTATCACCAGTGCTCTGAGGAACGGGAACTGCTGGAAGGATCCATCTCAGCACTGGATAACCCAAAAACCGAGCTGGTGCTGCCCTGCTGGAGGGATCACCCCCATCTCAGGGGGTTCCAGGTGCTGCTGCTGCTCCTGTGTCCCCATCTGTGCAGGGCAGGCTGGAAACAGCTCTGAGAGCCCCTCCCTCTGCCCCTGCCCCATCCCCTCTCCTCACGCTGCATCACCAAATGTGAAATGCCATCATGCCTGACATCGCACATTCCTCACATTCCTGCCTTCCCCTTGCTCGAATTTCCCTTTGTGGCTCTGATACCCATACAAAACACACTGGGAGTAATGCTGGTTCTAATTCACTTTTAAATACTTCCAACCCATCCCATCCATCTCTGTCCCTGAATCCTTGACTCCTACTTGCACTGCTTGCCCTGGGCTGCCAAAATGCCCTTTTGTAGCACAAAGGCAGAGGGAAAAGAGGGACATTGGATTTCGGGGGCACTTCCTCGCCAGTTCCAGCAAGTCAGAATAAATGAGAGGAGCAGAGCAGCCACTGAAGACAAAAGCCTTTGATCTGATTTTATCAGAAATACTTGAGCCAATGAGGAGAGGAACGAGCAGAAGCTTCAAGGTGAGTGTCAGCATCAGCAGGGTCTGAATTTCCTTTGAGGCCTTTCCATTTGCCACATGAAAGCTTCTCCCTCTCCCTATGTCCCTTCCTGGGCTCCCTGGGACATTTCAGACTGGCTGCAGGTGATGGGCTCAGCAAAGTTTCACTTTCTGCAGAGGCTGCTGTTGAAATCTCCTGAACTCCCTCCTCTGCCCACTCAGTGCCCTTCAATTCAGCTTCAAAAGTCATTTCCCTCCCCAGCATTTTTCCTTATATATAGAAATGTTTACCCAAAGGTTAAAAATCCATTTACTGTGGCTCAGGAGATGTGCCTGGAACTGAGGGCTCTCTGGACAAAGACTCTGTAATGAGGACCTAATTAAGTGAAAGCTGCCACAGGAAATCAGGGTGGACAGGAATTTTCTGCTGGATGTCAGACTCCAGTAGCTCTGAGTGAATTGGGCAGGAGGGCAGAGCTGGAGGAAAAAGTGGCCCTTCAGAAATAAAGGGATTTATTTGTGATCACCCAAACCCAGAAATTCTGAGAAACCTGCAGAGCAGGGGGTGTTGGAGAGGACTCCTCTCCTGGTTTGAGGCAAACACAACAAGAAATCCTAAAGCTGGAGCCACAACCGCCTCACCAAACCTGCCCCAGGGCTGTGGAGCTTTCCCAGATTTGTTGTTTTAATCCTGGAGAACCATCCAGACTGAGAAAACAGACAATAAATTATCCACAGAGAATTTTCTGCAGCATCCCCACATGATTTTAATTTTCAGCCAAACCAATGTGAAGTGTGTAATGCTCAATTCCAGTTTTTATTTTCTTGTAGGGCTTTTCTTCTTCACTTACCAACTCTGGGATTTACAGGGCTTTTCCCTACACCCTTTTCACAAGGACTTTGCAGAATATTGTCCATAAATTCTCAGAGCTGTGAAATTTTCAAAGCCTGAAAGAAATAGCATTGGCCACTTTGACCCACATAAAAAGAAATATTTAGTGACAGAGAGATGGGCTGAGGGGAAAGAAGAGCTGATTTTTTTTTTTCTTTTTACAGAAATAAACATTTCCTCTTGTTCCATCTGAAGGTTTAGTGCCCAGCTGAGTTTATTTGTACACACAGAACAACATTTTCAGCATTGCTCTCTCTTTGTGAGCACTCCCCTTCCATTCCCTGGCTGTCTCACCTATTGAGCTGCTTCCAAATGCCCCAGAGGATATTTCTGGTTACACAGAACTTGACTTTTTAATATAAAATTGAAATAGAGGCAACAGAAGAAGCAAAACCGAAGCACCACCAAAAATATTTGTCAAATTTATTTCAGCAGATTTATTTCCCTTTGCACCTTTGAATGGCCAAGGCGTTGTTGTGTGAATGCCACCCTACAGGATAAATCCCTATTATCTATTGGGGTTTTCAGGAATAGAACTACAGGAATACCCCTGGAGCTAGACTGTGCCTCAGAAACAGGATTTTTTAAAATATATATATTTTTTCCTGACTGGGTAACAGCAATTCTGAACATTTTGAATTGAAGTGAGGCAGAGCCTGTCAGCTTCCCAAAAGGAACATGAGTATTTCTAAAGAGCTTCTAAAGGAGGTTGCAGGATGTTAATTGCCTATGGATACTGTAAAATGAGAACTAAAATACCAAAGGTTGCCAGGTCCCCTTCAGTCATTTTTTTCCCCAGAATTCAGGCTGTAGCTCAGACTTGTTCTAAAGGTAAAAGGCTTTTTCTTCCATACCTGCAGATGCAGGATGAGACTTGTCCCTGTCTTTTGCTCGCAGACAGGTCAGCAAACACCATCTCCATCTCCAGAGTCTGGCTGGGACTGACATTCTCCTGCACTCATTTCTGACGTGCAACCTTTAGAGGCTTCAGCAGGGCAAGAAATTAGAATGAACACATTCAAACCTGTAAAATAAGAAGCATGAGCTAAATGAGTGAAAATCTCAGCGTTCCCTTCTATCTGCCTGCTCCAGCCAGCATCTGAGAGACCAAGTCCTGCCCCACTGGAAGCATTCCAGCCCCCTGGAAGCAGAGGTGTAATTCTGCCCTGCCTCTTGAGCCTTTGCTGCAGGAAATGGGGAGGTTGATGATGACGATTTGCTGTCAGCACTGGGATGGTCACACTAACCACAGCACAATGATGTCCCCAGTTGGGCTGGGTCCCTCCATCCATCCCTCACCGTGAATCACCTTGCAGAGCCCAAACCATCACCTTGGAGAGCCCAAACCATCACATTGGAGAGCTCAAACCATCACCTTAGAGAGCCCAAACCATCACCTTGGAGAGCTGAAACCATCAAACCATCATCTCTGCTGGCCCTGAGCTGTGCAGACACTGCCAGGTGTGCAGGAGCTGCTCCCAGCCCCTCTGCCCATTCTGCACTTGGCCCCTCCAGAGCTTTGCTGTGCCCTGAGCTCCTCTGAGAGCTGGGGCCATGTGTGGTGCTGGGGTGCTCACTGAGGAGCAGCTCAGCATTATTTAGAGCTGATCTTGCTGTATCAGAAGCAGCTGGGTGTGAGATGAGCTCTAAGGATGCCATGGGGCAGGAGCAGAGTGGGCTCTGAGGGGTGGGATGACACTGAAGGTCCCCCCACCCAAACCAGTCTGGAATGCTGTGAACCCCCAAACCAGAGGCTGTCACCCCATGGCCACATTCCCTCTGCTGCTGGCATGGCTGAGGATGCCCAAAGCACCCAGATTTTGTGGTTAATTGTTGCCCCACAGGAATCAGCCGTGGCTGGCCTGTCCTGCAAACCCCAAATGCTCTTTGCCCTCCTGTTTGCCTCTTTCCCACTGGAGTCCTCAGCAGCTGTGCTGTCTAATTCTTCCCACTCTTAGAAAATAGATTAATACACAAAATAACATCATGAGCAGCAGGGATCTGATAAACTCAATTGGCTCAATGACTGCTGGCAGTGTTTTCCTTAGATCAGAAATCATTCTGGGAGGGCCAGGATGAAAGGAAGAGTGCAGCTCAGTGTGCGAGGCCTGTGCGTGTGCAAATGTGTGTGTGTGTGTGTGTGTGTAGAAGCACTTGCGGGTGTTTTTTTAAATCAGCTCAGCATGCAAATATATATTTCTGCTGAAATGATGTTCAAACAGTCAAAGCAGAAACAGATGTATTGAAAATATAAATACAGGGCTTAATAAATATTTTATCATCAAATATTTCAAAAATGTCATCTTTAAAAACATGAAAATTCAGCCTCAGGAGGACCAAAATATTTAATCACTCTCAAGAAATTCTTAAAAGGGAATCTCTTTCCATCAGATTCCATCTAAAGAGAAGAATGAATTTCCAGGTGCTGTGAGCTATATTTATTTTAATCAAAATCACTCACTGAGTTAAAGGAGATAAAATAATCAGTGAGGTCATTATTAAGTGAGATAACAACTTCTGAATGAATGCTCTCATTAATCTAATTATAAAATGGAATGGTATCTTGCTAATCAGGCTGTTAACTGCACCCCTGGATGTGTGAGGCTGTAATCACAGTTGTGAGAGCCAGGACAGGGCTGTGGGGAATGAGGGGGAATCGCAGCCCAGGCCCTGCTGGCACAGCTGGGGCAGGGACCTGACAGGGAATGGGAGCTGCAGCTCATCCCCACGGAGCTGAGGGGCAGAAAAACCTGAATGGTCCCTCTGCTTCACCTGTGCTGTTCCCTGGCCTTGGGCACTGTCTCAGGTTGGAAATAGGGCTGTGTGTTCTATCCCCATCTGTCAGAGCTGGGGCAGTTCTCTGCTGTCCATGGGCAGTTGTTTCTTTCTCTCTCCCACACCAACCCTCCCTCCAGGAGATCTCTGCTCTCCATGGCCACTGAGTGTCCCTGCAGGGCTGATCCCATTCCAGCATCCCATGGGGAGATGCTCCGCCCAGGGGAGGAGCCAAGCATTCCTACCTGGATCCAACCTGAGCCTGGCACAGCACAGCAGCCTTTGCCCCCTGCATTGCCAGAGGAGCAGCTTTCTGCTGCCCTGCATGGCCAGAGGGAGCCCAGGCCCATCTGCAGCAGCCCTGGAGCTGCAGAGGAAAACTCCCCCCTTGTGCAGGATCCGTGCTGCAGCAGAGCCACAGCTGGCACTGCAGGAGGGCTGAGCCCCCATGGATGGGGCTGGGACACCGCCCTGACACACAGGGGACAGGGCATGGTCTCACTCTGGCAGTACTTTTGGTTTGTTTGTACTATTGCATTTGTATTTTAATTTTCCTGGTAAAGAACTGTTATTCTTAATCCCATATCTTTGCCTGAGAGCCCCTTAATTTCAAAATTATAATAATAATTCAGAGGGAGGGGATTGCATTTTCAATGTCAGAGGAGGCTCCTGCCTTCCTTAGCAGACAACTATCTGTTCAAACCAAGACAGACACAAAGCAAGAGCATGCTCTCTGAGCATTCCCAAACAGCTCCAGTGAGGCTCATTCTGCTCTGCAGTGAGGGGTTTAGGGCTGAGGGTATTGGGAAAGGCACCAAGTTTTGGAGCAAGGATGTGCAGCTGGGCACAGGGCTGAGGAGGGTCTGAGAGGACTCTTGGGCTGCATTTTTCAAAACCTGCTGTGGGATTCACAGCCAGGGATCCTGTCAGCCCAACTGAACCTGGACACACCTATAAGGTCAGAAATACCTGGACTAATGTAATGAATTCAAAGACACATCTGGAGAGAGTCCAGAGGAGGCCATGGAGCTGCTCCAGGGCTGGAGCCTCTGCTCTGCAGCCAGGCTGGGAGAGCTGGGGGTGCTCACCTGGAGAGGAGAAGCTCCAGGGAGAGCTCCTCCATTCAGAGCCCAGGGACAGGGGATGGAGGGACAGGACACAGGGAATGGCTCCCAGTGCCAGAGGGCAGGGCTGGATGGGATATTGGGAACTGGGAATTGTTCCCTGTGAGGGTGGGCAGGCCCTGGCACAGGGTGCCCAGAGCAGCTGTGGCTGCCCCTGGATCCCTGGCAGTGCCCAAGGCCAGGCTGGGCAGGGCTGGGAGCAGCCTGGGACAGTGGGAGGTGTCCCTGCCATGGCAGGGGTGGCACTGGATGGGCTTTAAGATCCCTTCCAATCCAAACCAGTCTGGGATTCTCTGAACACCCTGGGCCTGCTCAGATCCTCCATTACCCCAGCACCCCCTGATTTCATTTTATGGCATCTTCTCACTCTCTGTGCATGTTCTGCATTGATTTCTCTTTGTGGGGTTTCCATCATCCAGGTGATCTGTCACCTTGCCCTGTCCTCACCAGGGGCATCCAAACTCCCCCTCCCCTGTGTGAGCCGGATCCTCCCTTTGTGTCCCTGAGCAAACAGCCCGAGGGGCCTGGGCAGCTCCTGGCAGCACAGCAGCTTCCTCAGCTGCTCTGAGCTGTGTCCTGCAGGTCTCACCCCATTTCCCGCACCATTTTCCTCCCTCAGCTGGTGGTTGCTGATGATTTACCAATGTCAGTGATCCTGCTCCATGGAGCAGCAGCAAGGATGGGTCCTGAGCTGTGCTGCCTCTGAGGTTGCTCTGAGGGAGAGGAAAGAATTCTCCCTCTCTAAGTGATGCCAGGTGAACGAGGAATGCTTGCCTGGTTTAAAATGTGTACTAACAAAGCCATGCATGGCAGCTTGATGAAAAGCTAAAATGACACATCCCTGAGTGAGCTTTCCAAACGGCGTCACGGGATTTTAAATATTTGAGAAGAAAGATAACGTTGTACAAATTGTATAAAATGTGGCTGTACCACTGCAACAGCTCTTCAAGGGGGAGCCAAGGTTTATTTCACACTCAGGTGTTTTCCTAAACCCCACCCAGACCTTTCTGCATTTTTAGTTCCTAAATTCCTCTGTATTCTGACATAGTAATTTATTTCCTTGGAGGGGGAAAAAAAAAGAGAGAAAAGATTTTTCTCCTACTTATTAACACCTGGTAAGAATTTTCACAGCTATTAATAAACCCAGAGTACTTTATTTCACTTGAGCAGATCCAGGAGCTGTGATGTTGTACCAGACATGTTTTGAAATTTCCAGTAAATGCACTAAAAATATTTTGCCACAAATAATAAGGAAAGTGCAGTTCATTGCAACACTCAATTTCCTGTTGTCTGTATAAATGTTCTACAGGCAGGAGCATTCAGATTTTGAAATATGGAATAAATTTAAGTTTAAATGAGGTAAGAAATGTTACTGTTGCAGAAAAAGCCCTTCTTCCACAAAATTTCAGGTCAGCTCCCCTGGATTATGAAAAGACATTGCTCAGAAAAGTGAAGTGTGCTTTGGTGTTTATTTTAAAGCCAACTTCTCTAAAGGGTGGTTCAATGAAGGATGGATGTGCTGAGTGACTTGGAGAATTCTCCTGAGCATTTGGAGGTCCCATAGGTGAGTTAACAGAGCCAGCAGCCAGTGCTACCCTCAGTGCCCTGGTGCCCACCCCTCTCTGATACTGGAGTCACTGTCCAGCAGGTACAGAGGCATCAAAGCTGCAGTTCAGGAACACTGAGTGCATTGGGGAACACGGAAATTCAAGACATCCCACCCTGGAATGGGAGCAGTGGCCAAGGTATGAACCTGATTGCCCAAATCAGTGCTGATTAGAGAGAATGCTAAGTGCAGGCTTGTCTCACTAAATGTGCCCCAGGCCTTGCTGAAAGCTTGAATGGAGGTCCAAAATCCACCTGTTTTCATCTGGCCTGTTGAGGGAATGAACTTGCAGGTGATGCTGGATTCTTATTTAGAACATCTGCAGATGGTTTTACTTTCACTGCAGTCACCTGCTCCAGGGGAACTGGGTCCATTTGTGGCTTAGTGCAGAACACAATATGCAAGGGGGGAATTGTCCTCACCTTGAACCAGCTGGGCCATCTCACTGAAAGCAACCTGACACAAGTTACCCCAAGGGGCCACACAAATGTGATGGTGAGGCTGAGCAGGTCACACACGAGTCCAAGAGGCCTCAGAAGGAGTTGCTGAGGCTTGGTGGGCTCCTCATCATCCTTTAGCCAGTGTTTGTGTGGAGTGACCCAAGAGTACCTGCAGTGTCACAGCAGTGTCACAGCTTCCCCTCCCTGACACAAACAGGATGGTTTTGGTGTATTTTTAATCCCATCCCTTGAGTTCCTCTACATTGCAGCACTTGACCCTGAACCGGATTGTCCAGGGGCAGAGAGTGTCCCCAGTGAAACCCCATCCTCCAGCCTGCCTTGTCCCCTTCACCACACTCCTGTCCTGCCCTAAAACCCCTGCTCTGATGGATCCCAGCACCCTCAGTGCTCCTGGACTCCCCTGCCACCATCTCCAGTGCTCCCCTGTCATTGTCACATTTTCTGAAAAGTCTCTTCACCAGGATTTCCTCCTGGGAAGCTGAGAAGCCTCAGAGAAAAATGAAAACAATAATTATCTGATTGCTAATGTGGCTGGAGATTGTTTATCCAACACGTGAATTGGTTTTACTTAATGACCAATCATGGTCAGGCTGTGTCAGGACTCTGGAGAGTCACAGATTTTTTATTAGTATGTTGTTAAGCCTTCTGTAAGTATCCTCTCAATATTATAATAATATAATATAATATAATATAATATAATATAATATAATATAATATAATATAATATAATATAATATAATATAATATAAATTACAAATAATTATAAAATAGTATAAACATATATTTATATATACATTAAGATATAAATATATATAAAATGTAGAAATAATATTATAAAAATTATTATAAAAAGATATGATATGATATGATATGATATGATATGATATGATATGACATGACATGATATAATAGTAGAATAATAAATTAGCCTTCTAAGAACATGGAGTTAGATTCATTATTTCCTTCTTTTGTCCTGAGGACCCCAAAAATACCACAGAGCCCCCTTGCCCCAGGTTCCAGGAGACGTCCCCTGCCTGTCCTGCCCACAGCAGCAGGCCCTGGGGCCAGGATCATCCTCACCCCATCCCATCCCTGCCCTGGCCCCTGCTAGAACTGGGCTGCACTGCAGGGACTGGGGACACGGGGTGGGGCTGGGGGCAATGATGCTCCATCTGCAATGGGCAGGCTCTGGAATTCCCTCCATGGCAGGAATTCTGCCCTGGAAAGGCACCAAGAGCAAATTCTGGGGTGTGTGCTGCCCTCTGCCTCGCTGCAGTGGGGATATGTATGCTACATGAAGGGGGAAGCACTTAAGATAAAGAAGCAAATCCACCATTATTAAACATTCCCTTCCACCCTTTACCAAATCACACAATACTGATACTCCCCTATTTCGCCTCGGGAAAGGCACGGTGGGTTAAAATTAACAGCAATTCTATATTCATTGCAAGCTCCTAATTAACCAGGCTGGGCCGTGCTGCTGCAGCCAGATAATTCCCCAATATTTAGCTATTAGTTCTCTCCAATTTGGCCTGCTGCTGCTGCTGCTGCTGCTGGCAAGTTGTGTCTCATAAACAATTATGCTGAATGCCAGCTGTCCCCACAGAGCGCGGCCTCGTCAGGCCGCTCGGGAGCTGGGCAGACAGTTTGACATTTGACATCCCGGTGTGGATGGAGGGGAGGGTCAGCCACAATCCCTCTGAGGAGTTCTAATTGCAGCAGCCTCGTGGGCTGAGCCCCAGCACAGCTTTTCCCTGACAAGTGGCTGTTTGCTGCTCCCATCCAGGCCCTGCCGGCCTCTGCTTCCTCTGGGTTTGCACTGAGGAGCCTTTGGGGACTGTGGCCTGACAGGGCAGAGGATCAGCATAAAGTTGATATTTTAGTTTGTGGAGAAAAAAAAAAATGAAATGAAAATGTTGAAAGCAGGGCATGAGCAGCCTTCCAGCCATCCTGTGTGCCAGAGCCCTGGAGGAGCTGTTGGGGTTTGTCCTGCAGGCCCCAGCAGGACCATCAGAGCAGCATTTCTGGGCAGGATTTGCACCCCAGGGTGGGATGTGCCCATCCAGCCACGGGCACTGGGGTTGAAAGCAGAGTCTGGAGCCCCCTGTGTGGGGCTGCCAGCGAGGCCTGACAGGGATGGATGATCCAATTCCATGGCAGCACCAGGCAGGTGCATTGTGCTGGAAGCTTAGGCCAGGCAGGTACATTGTGCTGGGAGCCTGGGACTTGCCCCACAGCCAGCTCAGCCCAGGGAGTGGATGCAAAGAAGTGCTGGGGTGGGTGAGATCCTCCCTGTACCCTCCCTCCTCTGGGACTGGGGATCTCCATCAGCTCAGGATGCTGTGCTCAGCCTCATTTCCCTGACCCTGCCTGGGTGTGCAGCTGCAGCTTGTGGGTGAGGTGGCCCAAGGAACTGTTTTACTGTTTATTTTAAAACAAACTTCACACAAGGGTTGTGTATTACCAGAAGAAACTTTTATAGTTGAAAAGGTTTGATTCACATTAATGCAGAAGAAAGCAGCTGCCAGCTGAAATTCCCTGGAAGAGAGTCTCTTGGGATTCAGAAAAGAAGCAAAAAAATGTGCATGTTAATATAATATTCTTTCAGATTCCCACATAAAGCCTTGCATGTTTTTATGCTCGGTGCAGCAGCTTACTTTTATTTTAAAATAAACAAGTGCAGGTTTAATGGAAGAGCACTTGTTGACAGACACATTAATTTCTCATCGGAGAAACAGAGGAAAAGCACAGGTAAATTCCTGAGACAGGTGGGTTTCCAGACAAAAAGCTAATGCTGCTCTGTGCTCCTCAGCTGCTGTGTAAGGAGCTGAGAGGCAGCAGTGAGGGGGTTCAAGGAATTGAGGTGGCACCAATGGGTTCCAGCTGTGGGGACAGTGGGGGGGCACACAGGAAAACCAGCTCTGCCAGCTGGGGTTTGGCTGGGGCACTTTGCTGGGATTTTTAAGCAAGTTGAGAAGCAGAGGAACTTTTCTGCTCTGTTGGCACTGCTGAAATACTCCCCCAGTGCCCACCCCTGTCCCAGGTCATCCTCCCAGCAAACACAAGTCAGGAACACTTGTCCCTAATCATCTCACAATTTAGAGTCACTGTCACCAAGAAAAGTTAATCAAATTACTTATTGTACCGTCTCCATGTGAAAAATCCCATTGCTGCAGAAGTTGGAGCTGAGGAGTCACCTGGGATAGAAAATAGAACCCCTAAAAATTCCATTTCCAAATCTGTCAGGTTCAACCTCTGGGTATCAGTGTTGCAAATATTTTGACATCTAAATATCTCTTTGGACAGCTGGGCTGGCTGCAGGGCAGCTCCACAACATCCTTGATAAAATCTGGGGGTTTGGAGTTTTCAAGCTGGGCACAATTTCCCAAGGGTTCACTGACCATCACTTGGTGCCACGGCCCTGAGGTCCTTCTGGTGGAATTCCTGGGGAACATCTCACCCAAAATACTCCTCTGGACCATTAATTTCTGCAAAGGGTTGAGCTAATAGAACCCCTAGACAACCTCGTGCCCAATACTTCAACATTGAGTTGAAAAGCCCTGAGTGCTCGCGAGATTTTGAAGAACAGTCAGAAAAAAAAGCCCAAATGTTATTTTTTACCCTGGGATTGTTTTCTCCCAAGCTTTCTGTCAGTGCTGGCCCTCTGACACCCCTTACCCAATTCAGGAGCATTCTCATAGCTCAGAAGCAGTTTCTTCAGGCAGCAGAGGATCAAGGAGAAGGAACCTGGAGAAAAAGCTCAGATTCCAAGGGCTCAGGAGCCCAGGGCAGCTCCAGGCAATGAGGAGCAGCCCTGCAGAGAACCAGCCACAGGATCTGTCTGTGCTCCTGTTTGTCTCTGTGAATATTATCTCCTTATTAAAAGAGGGAAAAATAATTAATTAACCAATTAATTAAACTTTCCTTGCTTTTTATTCCAGTCCAGCTTGCAATTTAAAACTGGCCTAGCAGTGAAGATAACAGTAATTAGGAAGGCAGCCAGGTGTACACTGGGATTTCCAGATGAACTTGGTGACTTGCAGAGGGAAAACATTAAACCAGAGACCCTGGGCTGCTTTATCTGAGCCATTCCATTCTCCTCAGGGCTCAAGCAGCTTTAAAGCACCTGTGTCACTGCAGGAGGAGAGCAGAGAGGGGCCCACATCTGCAGGGACTCAGCAGAAAGGAAACTCAGCAAGTTTCCACAAACTCACAAGTTTCCACTTGTGCTGCTTCCAAACAGCCTTTCCCAAGGATGTTGGATGAGGACACCAATCTCCAGTCCCTGGTATCAGCAGGGCTCTGATCCAGGCAGAAAAGAGAGGCTGAAGCTGCCTCTGCTCACTGCAGGGGGGTAGGACCAGATGCCTTTAAAGGTCCCTCCCAACCCAAACTCTCCCATGATTCAGTGATTTCTGCTGGGAGCTGCTGGTTCTGCTGCTGAAGCTTTATGTGAGCCATTCCATTCTCCTCAGGGCTCAAGCAGCTTTAAAATACCTGGGTCACTGCAGGAGGAGAGCAGAGAGGGGCCCACATCTGCAGGGACTCAGCAGAGAGGAAACTCAGCAGGACAATCCCCAGGTTCCAGGTGTGTCCCTCAATCCAGGTGAGGGAATCCCCAGGAGATTTGGGCATCACCTGCACCCTCTTAGCCACAACTGAGGCTCCCCCTCATCTCAGCTGCATGAGGGTGAATTTGACCCAGAAAACTTTTCTTCTACACGTTGACCTTGGTCTGTAGTGGAAAATGAAGGATCCCTCTCCCCTCTCCCTCCCTGCCCGACAGTTCCACTGCAGGTGAGAGCTCCAGCCATGTCTGGTGATAATGATCCTATGTCTGTCACAGCACTGCTGTGCTCAGAGCCTCCTCACTGATTAATGTCAAAATAACAATTTCTGGGCTTTTTGCATGCTTGGGAACTTTTCAGCATCAAGCTACCATCAGGAGTTATTTTTTTACCCTTATATTTATGCACCATATTGCAGTGACTTCAAAAATTAAATGAAGATGGAGTTTAGGACATTGGACATTGCATAATATATTCACTCATCTGCATATTAGAGTTCAGAAAGCAACAAATGGTCATTTATTTTTATTACAGGAAGAGTTGACAGAACTGCTTTACGCTTCAGGTTCCTGACAGCTCCGTTTTAAAACATTGCTCTGAATCACTTAAAACCTTGCCAAGCCTTGAGCATTTTGTCAGAAACTTTCTGAGTTGAGTTGCTGCTTCAGATGGATGCTTTTATATCCACTTTTTGGGAAACTGACTCTCAAATAGGCCTATCATTCCTTTGGATGCAGTTAAGGGAGATATATTGCTAAGCTAATGTTGAAAAGCTCTTGAAGTTGTTTTTGTTGAGTAGCTCTGATCCCTTCCCAGCTGGGAGCAGCACTGGAAGGCTGGAAGGGCTGGCAGTGTGTGTGGGATATTATTGCTGTGGACAACAACCGGGTTGAAAAGTTCTATGGACTACAGGAAAGACCAATTCTGATTTATTTTGGAAGTTCATGAGGATGCAGCTGAAGTGTTTGAAAGCCCAGCTGTGCTGCAGGTGCTGTCACAGGGCTGGGCTGGGGTCTTGTCCCTGTTTCCAAGGGCAGGGAATGCTGTGGGGCTGAGGATGCCACAGCCCATCAGAGGGTGGAACCAGCAGGACCAGGGCAGCAGGGACACAGCTGGAGTGGGATTTTCAGGGAGGATCAGTGCAGGGCTCTGCCATGCAGGCTCGGTGTTCCTGGCCCACCAAGGGCAGAAAAGGCAGAAGTTTCCACTTGAGCTGCTTCCAAACACCTTTTCCCAAGGATGTTGGAATAGGGACACCAATCTCCAGTCCCTGGTATCAGCAGGGCTCTGATCCAGGCAGAAAACAGAGGCTGAAGGTGTCTCTGCTCACTGCAGGGGGGTAGGACCAGATGCCTTTAAAGGTCCATCCCATGATTCTGTGATTTCTGCTGGGAGCTGCTGGTTCTGCTGCTGAAGCTCCAATCCCATTCTTTTCCAGCTCTCATCAGGCAGCACCTGAGTCTTCCCTGGTGGGTTGGAATTGGGCTGGGCCATCCACTGCTCTTCCTCCAGCTTTGGGAATGAAGAAGAAGCAAACCCAAGCTGGAGGGTGCAGCTGCTGCCTTTTCACCCATTTCTGTCCTGCTGTCACCTCCCAAGATGGGCTGGATCCCCCAGAGCCCTGGGCTCAAAAGGAAAACGTTCCCATGCAATGGCAAGGGGATGGAAGCAGCAAAGAGCTCCCTCAGAGTGAGGGGACTCCAGAGGGGATGGCCTGGCTGGGTTGTGGGGAGTGTGGGCATCACTGGGATCACTGCTGGAAGCTGATTTCCTCCTGCCAGGGTCTCAGGGAATCAGGGAGCTGCAGGCAGGGCAGGGATGGGGACAGTGCTGGGGTGGTGGTGGATACCCAGACTCTGCCTGCATGGCTCTGCTGGGGATGCTCTGCCACTGTTTCCTGCAGCCACGCACCTTTTTATTTAAAAATGACAAAACCATTAATTAGAATTTTCTCTCTGAATTTGGCTCTGGAAAAAAAAAAATTAAAAATGTATAAGGCCCTGTGTAGTGCGTATGTATATTTTATTGCTGCATAATTGGGATCTTCATTAGTTCCCTGGGTGGTGGAGTGACAGGCTTTTCATGTGCTGCAGACACTAATGCAGAGTGATACGGCTCTCTTTTCTTTTTTTTCCAAGATGCTCCTTGCCAAGCACACTCGAGGCTCCCTCAGAAGGACTCGTGTGCCTTTTTGGGGAGCACTCTGGGCTGCAGCATCACCGACAGCCGAGCTCTGATTGCAGCAGGAGCCGTTTGGAGATGGAGAAAGTATTAATTATGTTAATCCCAAACCCCAGGGTATAATTGCTGCTGCTCTCAAACAAAATGTTACTTTTATCTAAATGACTAAAGTGGGAAAAGCACAACCCGGTTTAATTTAGCGCAGGAGCAGCCGAGCGGGGCCGGGCGGGGCCGGGCGGGGCCGGGCAGGCCGCAGCTCCCTGGCTCTGGGATCGGGGATTTTCCCCTTCCCGGGGTGCCTCACCCAGCTCAGCACAGGGAGAAAGGAGGGTGGAGGAACACTGAAAACCCCACCCAGGCAGTCCTTTCCCCTTTTTCTGCCAGAGCTCTCACCCCCGTTCCCCGAGGAGCTGCAGGAGGGTTTCACTGCAAGCTGCTGAGAGCTCTCAGCCCGGCAGGTTTCACATTGCTCCTGGGCCCTCCTGTCTTCCAGAGGTTGGCCACTGATGATTTCCGTGTTCCTAGGCAAAGAAAAATTGTCTTTGTGGCCCAGAAGTGCAGAGGATGTTGAATCATAGACTCACAGAAGGGTTTGGGTAGAAGGGACATTAAAGCTCATCTTATCCCACCCCCTGCCATGGGCAGGGACACCTTCCACTATCCCAGGTTGTCCCAAGCCCATCCAGCCTGGCCCTGACAAAGCCAGCTTCCTAAGCCTGGACTTTGAGCATCCAATGCATGTGTGCAGCAGCATCTCCCTGCTTATCTAAGAGTTTCCAGCTCTTCTTTCTCACCAGTCTGTCTTGCCTGTGGCCCAGGCTCTGAGCAGCTCAAATCTCCACAGAGCTCAGTTCTCACCTCCAAGCACAAAAATCACGATGGGTTTTGCAGCTGGGGAGGCCCAGGTGGGACATTCAGTGGGGCCAGGGGACTGTGAGAGGGTCTGGGCAGAGCCAGGGCAGGTGCAGGGCACAGCTCTGCTCCTGTGCCACTGGGTCACCCCTGCAGCTGAGGAGCTTCACCCAGCCCAGGCCAACAGGCAGCTGAGACCCTCACAGACAGCTCTCTGGGACAGGTTTAGTTGCCTCCAAGAGCCACAGACCACTACATTGCCATGCAAGACTCTGACCCTTTATTATTCCAAGTGGGTTTGGTGGGTTCTGTGTCCTAACACATCACATTTTTTCAATTTTTTGTGACAAACTCTTAAAATTAAAGCTACAATGGGCTTATGCAAGACAAAATGTTCTCCTGAGAAGCCCTGACTGCTCCAGGGTCAAACAGCCTGGTGGGAGGAACTTCTGATGCAACAAACAGAGGGAGGAATGAGGGGCAAAGCCAAGGGGCTGCAGGACTGTCCTCAGGGCACGTGGCAGTGATGCGTGGTCAGTGACTCCCAATCAGCTCATCAGAATGTGGAGTTACTGAGAAAAACCCCCTCCACCCCATGGAATACATTCATGTCACTGCTGAATCAGAGGTGGCACCAGCATGCATTTTAAAAGGTGCATTTTTTAATGCTAAAAAATTGTTGACAAATACATGCCCCAGTTTTTTTAAAAGGCTGATCATATTTTTAGTTCTTTGAACAGAATAAAGATGAGCTTTTCCCTTTGCTGTCAGAACTCCTAATCCACCACTGTCCACTCTGCAACTGGTGCTTCTGTGAAACTTCCAGCTGAGAATCCCTGCAATGGAGCAGTCACCAAACTCTCCTCAGGATGGGATAAGAATGAAAGAAGGGACCTCCTAAGCCAGATCCACCCCCTCATCCCCTGTTCCTGTTCCTGCCAGTGGTCACCATGGGATGCCCAGAAGAAACAGGAGGACCCTGGAGTGACTTTTCCCTGAGGAGTCTCCCAGCTTCCAACAGAGTCTGGCTCCAGGGTATTTTGCTCCTCTACATCACTGTGTTTCAAAATCTTTCTTTTTCATAAACTGCTTTCCCTGCTTTTGGAACCTGTTTGTCCCTTCGGGCTCCATGACCTGCTCAGCCCCTGTGTTATGAAGGGTAATTGTGCATTCTCAGGGATCTTCCCTTTGCTGGCTTTAAACTTTTTGCCTTTCGATTTGAGATGTTCACTGCAGTGGTTTGTGTTTGGGAAAATAGGGAATAACTGCTCTCAACTCACTCCTCCTCTGTCACTCATGATTTTGTAGCTCTCTGTCCGCCACAATCATTCTGCTCCCTATGCAACCATCCAAGCTGAGGTGTTAAAATTATTCCAAAGTTGTTCTAAATCTTTGGTTACCCTTCCCGCCCATCTCTAAAGCTCTTCTAGTTTACAGATTTTTTTTTTTTTTGGTGGTAGTTTCAATAGGAATATATTCAAGAATGTGCATAACACCCAAAATATGGTCACTCCATGGAGTTATAGATGCAGAAAGTTATCTCCTGTTTTCTCCTGTTGTGGCCATTACACCATACAAGGGCCTTTCTTGTTATCTCATGACTGGGAAAACTTTATTTGAAAGCTTTTTTGGAAATCTAAATACACAAAGCTACATCTTTGTTTTTTTTCCTCCAGGATGTAGAATTGCCCTGTTGGTCAATTTTTGATGAGATAACACCTTGTTCTGCCTTAGCCCTGATGATTTTGTACTTTATTATGGGGTCTCCCAGCTTTCCTTTTAAAAACCCAGGGTTCCCATTTCACAGCTTTCTGTATTTCTCCTTCAAGTCCTTTTAATAAATTGGCAAGAAATTCTCAACCTTCTAATTTCTCATGCATAGGTGAAGTGACAGATTTCCCAGTACAGTTAATAGACTGGAATTTCATTTTTTCATTCCTTTGCTGCTCTTTGGAAAGTACCATCTGGTCTTGATGAATTTTTATTATTCAATTTTTAATTTCAAGCCTAAAATATAAAACAGTTCCTCATACTTATCCCTGGTAATGAAAATTCCCCATGTGGGAACATGACTAAATTCCTGTGTTTATTTAAATTTCCTGCTGTGCCCTTTCACAGTTCTCCCACTGAATCCTGATATTCCATGAGCTGTACCATGGCAGAGTTACCTTCTAGTGCTTGAAAAAAAAAAAAGGTTATCATTACTTTTAATGTCTTGAGCAAGTCCTTTCTCAAGCACAATTTTGGCCCTTGTTAATGTGGGGTTACATTACCTTGCCAGAGTTATCCTTTGAGTTCGAGTTGCTTCTTTTATGCTACTTTATAGCCATGGCCAGAATGACTTTTGCCCATTTAAAGTTTTCTAATAATGTTCCAGAGCTTCTAATACAGTTTATTTCAAAAGTATCCCAACCACTTTCAATCATTTTACCCTTCTAGCCATTCCCTTTCAATTCCCTTTTAACTAGTCTCCTCTTTTTTTTTTTTTTCCCTTTTTTTTGTAGTTTCCCTTTAAACTTTATCACAGTGGTTTCTGCTTTTTCCCCCCTCTCCTGTCGAGTATTGAACTCCAGTCTATTATGGTCACTCTTGTGTGGGGATGGGTTTTGATGGTTCCTCTTGAACCAGGATTCCTGGACTGCTGCACACTAAATCAAAAGTTGCTTCTCCTCCTCCCTGCCCTGGAAGCAGCAGCACTTTTTGTCTGAAAATGGAGTCCCAGCCCCTCAGCCCTCTGTAGCAGTCACCAATCACCACGGGGGGAATCAGAGTCTACTCTCATTGTTGTGTTTTCAGCCCAGGAACCAGCTAACACCGCTCTGTCACCATGCTGGGGTTGTCCCTACCATGGGCCATGACAGCCACCAGGCCTTTCCTTCCACCCTCCACGAGGTTTCCATGCACAGAACTGATCTCACTCGCACTGTGACCTTCTTCACCTCCTGGCCTTTGGGGTCTCTGAGTTCTCACCTCAGCTACTGCAGATGCTCTGCTGTCACTGCTGAATTCCACCCTGGTGTGGGTGAGGGAGCCTGGGGAGCAGCCCCAGCTGAGAGGGGCCCTCAGCCTTCTGTGTCCCTGGGTGTCCCTGAGTGTCCCTGTGTTTCCCTGGGTGTCCCTGAGTGTGCCCATCTGTCCCTGTCTGTCCCTGGGTGCCCCTTGGTGTCTGTGGCTGTCCCTGGATGTCCCTGGCTGTCCCTCAGTGTCCCTGTCTGCCCCAGTCTGTCCCTGGATGTCTGTGGGTGTCCCTATCTGTCCCTGAGTGTCCCTGTCTGTCCCAGTCTGTCCCTGCGTGTCCCTGTCTGTCCCTGGGTGTACCTGAGTGTCTGTGGGTGTCCCTATCTGCCCCTGGCTGTCCCTCAGTGTCTCTGTCTGTCCCTGGATGTCTGTGGGTGTCCCTGAATGTCCATGTGTGTCCGTGTGTGTCCCTGTCTGTGTTCCTGTGTGTCCCTGTGTGTCCCTGTCTGGCTGATCCAGTCTGTCCCTGTCTGTCTGTCCCTATGTGCAGAGGTCAGGGCAGCCCCAGGCTCTGCCCCAGGCCCAGCAATGGCCCCAGAGCCACGGGCAGGGCCTGAGCCCAGCACTGCCCCTGCCCAGGAGGCAGAACTGCTGCCCTGGGCTGTGCCAGCCCTGAGCAGAGCCTGGGAGGCTCTGGGGGCTCCTCCCTGGGGATGTTCCAGAGCTGTGAGCGCACCCTGCTGTGCCCTGAGCTCTGCCATGGCCCTGCTGGAGCAGGAGGTGACACCAGGGACCCACTGTGGGCCCTTCCAGCACAAACCCTCCGGTGGCTCTGTGATTCTGTGACTGATTCTGTGACTGGTTCTGTGACTGATTCTGTGTTTCTGTGACTGGTTCTGTGACTGATTCTGTGATTCTGTGACTGAGTCTGTGACTGATTCTGTGACTGATTCTGTGTTTCTGTGACTGGTTCTGTGACTGATTCTGTGATTCTGTGACTGAGTCTGTGATTGATTCTGTGACTGGTTCTGTGATTCTGTGAAGTGATTCTGTGACTGCTTCTGTGATTCTGCGACAAATTCTGTGATTCTGTGACTGATTCTGTGACTGGTTCTGTGATTCTGTGACAAATTCTGTGATTCTGTGACTGATTCTGCAACTCTGCAACTCTGTGACTGATTTTCTGATTCTATGACTGTGATTCTGTGACTGCAACTCTGTGATTCTGGGTCTGTGATTCTGTGACTGTGACACTGTGATTCTCTCTGCATGTCCCACTGATTCCTTCTCTCTGCCAGGTACCAACAAGACCTGTTCAGTCAATACTTTTTGCTAGAGTTGAGTCTACAGTTCAACTGTCTTAATTTTAAAAATTATAAATTCCAACAGCTATATTAAGTATTTGGTGTTGGTTCAGCTATTTGGGGGATTTTAGGATATTCTTAAACACCAAAGGTCTGTTTTGGCCCTGTAGGAAACTGTTTGTTTTGGCCCTGTGGGAACCTCTCATGGCCATGTTCCACCAATTCCAAACATTTACTCCATTCATGTCCAAATCCTGATCCCACACACAGTTTGCTCAGGTAAGTGCTTGGAGGCTTCTACTTCACCTGCATCACTTTGGTAGTTGTACTGCTGAGATCTCACTACATCCCACCCTCATTAGCAAATTAAGCTGTGTGTAAAACTCCTCTCCTGGTCTTCCTTGGGCCCTTGGTGCTCACTCAGACCATTCCCACTGAATTCACTCAACACCAAGAGCCACCTTCTGAGTGTGAGAACAGAGCAGAAATCCAAATCTTACTGGAAAACAAAAAATTATTCTGCTTGGGTTGGATTTGTTAAAAACTCTTAGGAAAGAATGTGACAAATCAGAAATAACCCCCCCCCAAGAAAATGGTGCAGCTTTCTCAAAAGATTGCTTGAGAATTTGGGTGGCTTGCCAATATTTTTTCCCAGCAAAAGAAAATTTAAAAATTGAGTCAAACCACTATAAGAAATTCTGCAGAGAACTGTTTCTAACAGTTTTGTGAGGATCAGAACCCTAACTCGCTTCACCAGAGAGAACTATTCTAGCACCTCTACTTTTATATTTTTAATATTAGGAAATGAAATTTTGGCTTACCTGTATCAAATTCCTGAGGAGTAGAAAGGGTTAACCCTGGAGACCAAGTACCAGACATGAGTCTGTTCACAGGTAATCCACTCCTGATGGTGGAAGCTCAGGAGAATCAGGTGCAGTGGAGAGGATGGAGGGACAGTATTCCCAGGGAAGTGGAGAATCTGGAAATAATGCCCTTGAAGTGATAAAGCAATAAGATTGTCCCAGATTGCAAGGCAAGATGTATTCTATTTGCCATCTGTATGGTAGCTGTCTTCTGTTAAGTGGGAAGTTTTCCTTATTTCTTCAACAATCAATCCTTTCCCAGGGGAGACATCTGCTGATGAGAGGCCATCGAATGTCCCTGCATGACTGATAAGAACTGCAGCATCCCATTGGGAGATGTGAGCCCAAGGGGAAGAGCCAAGCATTCCTACCTGGGTATAATCGAGATTCTGGAACACCAGCACGGCTTCTCCACTGGATTCCCCAGAGGAACAGCAGCTGTCTCTTCTCCCACTGGATCTTCAGAGGAAGAATACATCCTTCTCTACAGGATCCCTGTTCCAACAGAACCACCCCTGACACTGCAGGAGGGCTGAGCCACAATTCCAATGGGACTGGCACCAACACCCTGACCCACAGGGTGTCAGGTTGGGTTCTGACTCTGTCAGTGTTGTTTTGGTTTACTGCATTGTTTACTTTATATTTTTATTTTCTTCCCTAGTAAAGAACTGTTATTTCCTGCTCCCATATTTTTGCCTGAGAGCCCATTAATTTAAAATTTATAGCAATTTGGAGGGAGGAGGTTTACATTTTCCATTTCAGGGGAGGCTCCTGCCTTCCTTAGCATACACCTGGTTTTCCAAACCAAGACAAAGATGTAAATGGAATATTTTTGTCAGTGGAGATATATACAACAAAAAATGGTTTTAAGCTTCTAAAGGGCAGCCTTAGATGGGATACTGGGGAGAAATTCTTCCCTGTGAGAGGGTGGGGAGGCCCTGACACAGGTAGCCCATAGAAGCTGTGGGAGGGGATGCATTTGTTCATCTTGTGGAGTTCAGGGAGAGATCCCAGGTGAGAGCATCACCAAACATTGCTGGGTGGGAGAGCAGGAACCTCCCTGTGAGCCCTGACAGCAACATCTGCCAGTGCATGGGGAAGCTCTGAGCTGGAGAAGGGGTGAAAAATGAGGTACCAAGGGCATGGGAGAGCCCCTGTGCTCAGCAAGGGTGAACTGCATCACTCCAGCTGAGGCCCTGGGCTGGCAGCTCCTCAGCCTCTCCAGAAGCCCTAATGTGGTAATAAAATATCTTTCATTGGAAGAAAGGTCTTCACCTTGACCCTTGGAACACTCAGGTGGGAAGGCAATTCTCCAGGGCAGTTTTCATCCAGGAGGAGCCATCAGCCTGTTGAGACCTGTTCCTCACTCTGAGAAAGGGCTTTACCCCTGCAAAAAGACAAATCCTGGATGTTTGGTGTCCTCCAAAAGAGAAGCCTGGCCTGAACAGAAGCTGTCAGGAGACAGGACACTCAATTCCCTCAGGACTTGGTGCCAGGGTTTCATCACCTCCATTGTTAAAGTCTTGGGGGTCATTTAGTCTGAATTTCTCCAGCTTCAGCTCCCAGCCATTAGTTCTTATTATGTCTTTCTCCATTACATCAAAGAGCCCTTTAGTACCTGGTATTTTCTCCCTGTGCAGGTACTTACAGCCTACTCAAGCCACCTCTCACTCTTCCTTTCCACAATCTAAACAGATTGTGCTTTTCAAAATCATTCACTTTAGGGCAATTTCTCCTGACCTCAAATTATTTTTGTGACTCTTTTCTGAACCCTCTCCTGTTCCTGTTCCCTTTTACAAGCACAAACACCAGGCTGGTATCTCCTAATCCAGGTTTGATGTGAGCATTTCCATGTGGAGGGAGGAAATCTTCCCCTGCCTGTCCGTGTGTTAACAGAGCATTAACTCTTGGTGCACTGGCAGCTCGCATTTGTTCACTTCCCCACAGAGGACTTCAATCCATTTTAGCCCCACTGTTTTGCAGGAGGTCCCTTTTGCCTGTGGATGGACAAGCTTCACTTGGCTTCACATCCCTACCTGTGATCCCAGGCACTCAATTTGCTGCCTGGACAGGGGCATTGCAAACATCTGCTGCTTCCCAAAGCCACTGCCAGCTCCAGCACAAAGGGAAATCTGAATTCTTGGACAGCATCTAACTGCTATGAAACCACATGGACAAACATTTTTTAGGTGTTCAGTCTGTGGTGGAACCATTACTTTGCACAGGACTACACCAGGCTCAGTTAGAAATAACTGATGTTAGCCCAGTACCCCACCCTGAACACCAACAAGGATTTAAAGCTCACATCAGAGTATAGGAAATCTTCTCAGTCTTGTTTGAGGAGGCTGAAATATGATATTAAAATGTTTGGATCTCGTAGGTGTTGCTTAATATTATCCTGCCATAACAAAGGACAGGAAAAAAATTATATCTGCATGCCTTGACAAGCATTGGCACTGGGGGGCTCAGTGCCCCCTCGTGCTCTCCAAGTGCCATTTTGCCATTCAAATGCACATTTGCTTTGGGTGTCTGCAAAGGAGAGCACCCAGCTGGAGACTTTCTGTGTGTATTTTATTAATTCCTTATTTATAAACCATGGCTGACACAGCTGAGTGTGTGACAGAGTAAGATCAGACAGGCAGGTGGTGGGGCTGAAACTTTGAAATGTTTTGCTGGTTTTATTCAATATTATAACAAATAGACCAGATGGACAGGGCTTGGAGCAGCCTGGGACAGTGGAAGGTGTCCCTGCCCATGGCAGGGATGGGACAGGATGGATTTTAAGGTCTCTTCTCACCCAAACCAATCTGGGATCCCTGATTCTCAGGCCCTGGAACAGAAGGTTTTCGTGCAGTGCTGCCAGCTCAGAGTCTGTTCAGGATTCTCTCTCTCTTTCTCTCTTAAAAAAAGAAGTGTCTGTATGAAAAGCATTTGTAATTATCATAGAGTGCAGAGCATTAGCACAGCTACAGCTGTGTCACTTTGTAGTGCTAATGGTGCATGGTTGGGGCTGTGTTTGCCTACAGTGACAGCACTAAGGAGCTCTGATACCTGGCAGCCCAGGTGCCAAGATCCAGCAGTATTTTACTACAAATATGGGGGAAATGTAAAGGTTTGTGGCATGTAAATGTGCAGTGGTGGATTGGAGCACAACAAACTCCTTCATCCTCAGGCCAGGAGTTGGGCTGTGGGAGGAAATGCTGATTCCACATAGAACAGATCCAAATCACTGCAGAATAACACAGCAGAGTGAGGGGTGTATTGACCATGGTTACAAAATAAGTGTGAGCTATGCAGCAACACTGAAGTGGAAAACCCATGGAAGTGGCTGAAGAAGAGGGGAAATATTGTCAGGAGGGCAATGGGATTGAAGGAGAACAAACCCAGACTGACAAAATCTCAGCCCCAGGTGCCAAGCAATCCCAGCAGCTCTGCCCTCCCCTTGGGTCAGGAGGGTGTGGGGACACCCCAATTCCCTTTTCCTTTTATTCTGCCTTCCCTCCACTTCTCCCTCTTTGTCCTCCCACAGTGCTGTGTTGGTTCATCAGTCAGACCATGGAGAGGAGCCCACTGTGTCACCTGGACACTTCCCTGAGCTGGGCTCTGGAAGGTTCCTCAGGGATCTTCCATGGCAGCCAAGGGATGCTGAGCTCCCCTTCCAGTGCTGGAAAGCTCTTAAAGAGGGTGAGATCTCCACAGGATGGTGACAGCACCCTCTGCCTCACTCCTGCTCTCCTGACAGCCTCTGGGGAAGGGGCAGAGGCTCCAAGGAACTCTGTGTAAGCTGCAGTAACTCAGCCTTTCCTGCTGTGCCCAGGGATTTATGCAGCAGCCAGTGCTGGGATTCCCCTTTCTGTGTGCCCCAGACACCCTCAGGACTGACAGTTGTGGTCTGAAATAGAAAATTCAAACTTTGCCCCAAGTGGGAGGGTGGCCAGCAGCAAACAGGAGCTGCTGGACAGAGCTGGTGTGAGTCTGCAGCTCCAGGCTGGGCAAACCCCCCTGGAGCAGCTCAGGAGGCAGAAACCCCATAAGAACAGCCTGCAAGGGAACCTTGCTTGCATTTTCTGAGCCTTCCTTTGCTTCTTTTAGCAACAAGGTAAAATCCTGGCAGCCCTGATGGAGCTCCTCACACCCACCCCCATCCAGGCTGTGGCTGCTCTGCCCCATCCACCCACTCTGCCAATAACTGAGAAACATCAGCCATGTGTTTTACAACACATTGGAGAGACTTGCTGGGACTTCAGCTGGATCTGACACAAATTTTCCACAACTTACAGACCTTCAGCCTAGCATTCAACTTTTTGCCACTTCCAGCCCATTTCTCCACTCCCAGCTCTGTGAGGGGCAGGGAATCACTCTTTTCTCTGACACCCAATGCCACCCACCCTGTTTTTGTGATAAAAACCACCTGTAAGCAGAGACAGAGCCCAGGAAAGATCAATCCAAGATTCCAGCTATGTGCAGGTCCAAGGCTTGGAAAGAGATGTTGGAAAGGTCAGGGGTGGGAGCCTGATTGCACTCATGGGTGGTCCTATTTTCCTGCTCTTTATGGACTCCAATATCAGTATTTTGCTAATTTAGAGCGATAAAAAGCCACAATGTATCTAAAAACAACAGAGAAAGGTGAAGAAAGCACCTGCTGGTGGTCTGCTTTGTACTCAGTCTTTGGTGTCTGTAAGAAAACTCCCAAAAGCACCACTGGGCCTTTCGTCTGCACATTTCCTCCACTCCCTGGGCCATGGGCTGTGGCAAAGGAAGGCAGCACAGGACATTTGCCAATTATTTGGCTCTTTGATATGAGGTGGTTCTGCCCTCTCCTGCCCTCTGAGCCAGGCCCATCTCTCTGCACCTCACCTGCAAGCGCACCTCTCGGGTTTTTGGTTGATAATTGCTGCCCCAGATGTGCAGGGCGTCTCTGCTTCAGCCCACGCAGCTGAAGAACAAGTCTGGACTCTTCACTTTTCAGTCTTGAGGTTGTTTATTAATTCCTATCTATAAAATTTTCTTTCTGCCCAGCTGAGATCTGCTCAGCAGGGCAGCCACAGGCACTCTGTGTTGTCCTTTTATACTACAAACTGCATATAGCATATTTACACTTAATTCCCAATACCTATCACCTGTGTTAGACAGTGCACGTCTACTTTAAACCAATCCCAAAGTGCCAACATCACTGCAGAAAATGGAGACCAAGAAGGAGAAGAAGAAAGGCTGGACACACCCAGATTCCTCCATCTTGTCCCCATAACCCCCATACCAAAAATACTAAAATCGACATTTTCACCCTGTGCATATTTTATTATTACACCAGTCAAACCTGTGTGATTTTCAGGTCCCATACAAAGCTGGTAACTTGCTCCAAGGATCAAAATCAAATCCCCAGGTGTTCTGGGCTGTGTGCCAGGGTCTCTGAGCCCCCTGATGAGGTTCGGCAACTCTGGACACCCAAAGGGATGTGCTGAGTTCCCACAGGCACCCTGAGCTCCTCTGCATTCCTGCTCCTCGTGAGTTTTCCCTCCTTGAGCACAGGAAGGTGCTGATTGAAGATCCAGGTGAAAAGAGGTGACCTGGCACTCTCTCCATCCTGCTGCAAAGGTTGTATTTTCAGTAGCAAATTAAGGAGACTGATTGATCTAATTCTTGTGGCATTTTCCAGCTGCTTTGTCACACAAGGTCACTTCTTTGGCACCCTCATGCTAAGCTTTTCTGAGACACTGCTGCCAGGAAATTCATTATTTAACGAGGGAGTTTCAAAGCAAGGGCCAGCGTTCTCTGTGCCATGGCCTCTGGAGGGTTTTCCAGCCAGCTGGTGACATTTTCCTCCTGCAGCTCCTGGGAAGAGCTGGAAAGGGAAGAGCACCAGGCAGCTTTGCCTGAACTGCCACAGCCTGCTCTGGATTCCCAGACCTGGGGAGGAGTGAAGGGCTGGAGGTGCCCATGGCAGCCTGGCAGACACTCATCCTCTTGCTGGCACAGACCATCAGCTCCTTGGAGCTCTCAGCTGGAGCCTGGTGGCCTCTGAACATGTTGAAGACAAATACCAAGCACAGAAGGCTCAAATGTATCTTCTGAGGGGTCTGGAGAGGCTTGACCCTGCTCCAGGTACCAGGCCAGGAGGAGGGAATGTGACACCACCCATACAATTTCCACTGCTGGGGGTGGGCACCTTGTCACATCTGAGAGGTGTCCCAGGTCCCCCAGTGTCCCTCCCTGCTGATGGATTGTTTCAGGGAGCCCCCACTGACTCCTTTTTCCTGTCTGTGGTCACACAAGTGACACCAGTGTCACAGACATCTTTTATGAAAAATCCTTTCCTTAGGATTTTTCCTTCTGAGAAGCTGGGAGGCCTCAGGAACAAAATGTAAACAATGATTATCTGCTGCTGTGGAATGCAACAGGTGCATCTGGGATTGGCCCATGTTGGATATTTCTAATTAATGGCCAATCACAGTCAGCTGGCTTGGACAGAAAGCTGAGCCACAAGCTTTTGTTATTCATTCTTTGCTATTCTATTCTTAGCCAGCCTTCTGATGAAACCTTATCTTCTATTCTTTTAGTATAGTTTTAAAGTAATATATATCATAGAATAATAAATCAAGCCTTCTGAAACATGGAGTCAGATCCTCGTCTCTTCCCTCATCCGAGAACCCCTGTGAACACCTGGCACCCCCTAACCCACAGCCTGGTGCTGTCCCTGCAGGTTTTCCAAGCTTGCTGATCCCCACGTTCCATGGCTCCCACATCTTTTCCAGAGCACAGTGCAGCTGGGGCAAACACCCCCCTCTCCTTTCTCCCTGAGCAGCCACAGCAGTTCTGAGGGGCTCCAAAGGCCTCGTCCCCATTGAACATCTGGATCCCAACACAGCTGTTCAATGCTGCCTGCCAGGTCTCCTCATCATTCTCCTAAAGAGAGGAGGCTCTGGGAGCTGAGCTGTTCCAGGCTGCTCTCCTTGGCCCTGCACTGTGTCTGGGTGGCACTGGACCCACACAATGTCCCAGTGTTGTGCCATTGTGGGGATGGTTGGAGGGCACAGCCACCCGAGGTAAGGCCCTCACCCCCAAGTCCCCTGTGGAATTTGGGGAGACAGAACACTGAAAGCTGTAGAATGCTGTCTTGGTTTGGAAAGCCAGGAGTCTACTAAGGAAGGCAGGAGCCTCCCCTGAAATGGAGAATGTAAACCCTCCCTACCCCTCCCAATTCCTATAAACTTTAAATTAAGGGGCTCTCAGGAAAAAAAAAAAAAAAAAAAAAAAAAAAAAAAAAAAAAAAAAGGGAGCAGGAAATAACAGTCTTTAGTAGGAAAGAAAAATAAAAATAAAAGGATAAAATAAACAATGCAGTGCACGAGAACAACACTGACAGAGTCAGAACCCAACCTGACACCCTGTGGGTCAGGGTGTTGGTGGCAGTCCCATTGGAACTGTGGCTCAACCCTCCTGCAGTGTCAGGGGTGGTTCTGTTGGAGCAGGGATCTGTAGAGAAGGATGTATTCTTCCTCTGAAGATCCAGTGGGAGAAGAGGCAGCTGCTGTTCCTCTGGGAATCCCGTGGAGAAGCCGTGCTGGTGTCTCAAAACCTCTGGATTATATCTGGGTAGCAATGCTTGGCTCCTCCCCCTGGGCTCACATCTCCCAATGGGATGCTGTAGTTCTTATCAGCCATGCAGTGACATTCAATAGCTGTTATCAGCAATGTCCCCTCCTGAGGGAAGTGTGATTGTGGTCACTCAAAGAGAGAGATAAGGCAAACTGCCCACTTGACAAAGGTAATCTGCCATACAGAGGGTAACTGAAAACATCTTGCATTGCAATCTGGAACAAATGCATCTCCTTCCACCAGACCTGGGCTCCAGCAGGAAGAAGCTGAAGCCCATTTGAAACAGGTGACTGGGACCACACTAAAAATGCCTTTGCCTTGGCCCAATGGATTCAACTGCATCAGTTCAGCTCCCTGTGCTGGCACCTATCCGAATCTTCCTAAGTGGGAATTTCTATTCCTACAAATCCCAAAATCCCAGACTGGTTTGTGTTGGAAGGGACCTCAAAGCCCATCCCATCCCATCCCATCCCATCCCACCCCTGCCATGGCAGGGACACCTCCCACTGTCTCAGGCTGCTCCCAGCCCTGTCCAGCCTGGCCTTGGGCACTGCCAGGGATGCCCAGTGCTCCAGGGCAGAGGGAAATAAAGAAGGGCACACCCTGAGTGACCTTGAGGCAGCTGAGTATCCTGTAAGTGCTCTGCAATGAAGACACTTCACCCAGAGCTGCAGAATGCTGGTATCACACGTTGTGCTCTATAATTACAGTGTTTCCATTGCAGACTCAATTTTTAGGGGTTTATAGCTTTTCTTATGACAGTGAGCAGCAATGACCTGTTTCTGCATTCGAAGCAGGTTTTAAGGTCATTATGTGAGTGTTAACTTTCTGCTACATTGTGTTGTAATGGAATGAGTCTTTCAGAGGAAAAGCATTCCACAGGATTGGCAAAAATGAGCATATTCATCTTAATTTTTGCATCTACTTAATTTCAGGAACTTTTATAATTAAATGTTTGGTTGCACTGGCAAATAGAAGAAGCAAATCCTTGCCATCATGAAAACAATTCCATTCCATCTGTGTGCTGTGTTGTGGAGGAATCAAAATAGCTTTACATGGAACTTGTCCTTAAAAAGCCAATTTTTCCATGCTGGAAGAGCAGATGGGTGTTATTTTCTCCATGTTCCTTCTCACAGGCATTGGATCCTGCTCTCCAGCTGGTGTCCAGGGATCACCTGCTTGGGAACGTGCCCTTCCCAAGGGAATTGCACATTTTCCTGCACTGCTGGATGGAGTTTGTGGCAGCATCAGGAGTGGGATCTGCCCCCCTGGGTTCCAGCAGAGCTGTGGGAGGTGTGGGTGGCTGTGGGCAGTGGTGGCCATGGGGACAAAGCAATGTCCTGCTCTCCACAGGGACACACGAAATCTTCTGCTTCCCACAGCTGAAGGACATGAGCCACCCAATGCATGACCCTTCCCCAGGCAACAAAACTGCCCAGGAGACCACAAACTGCACTGAGAGGAGTCTGGATTTTGCCTTTTTCCTAGAAGGGACCATCACATTTTGTAGGATTCCCACTGGGATCATTGCTCAGGTGCTCGGCTGCAGAGTAAATCAGGGCAGCTGAGCTGAACTTGAGTTTCTCTCAGATGTGTGATTCCACCTTGACTCACAGCCAGAATTCCTGATTTTCCTTTAGGGAATCACCACTCTGGAGTGGGAAAAGTGGATTGTTTCCAGAGCTATGGATCTTGCAACCTGCCTGTAATTGGTGACCCCACAACTGGAAATCATTTCCTATTGGGAACATTTCCTATTCCTCTAGCAAAAATTTGCCAGCATGTTGGACAGATGGGAGAGAAAGAGAATATTCAAAGGCTGGGAAACAGCATTATAATCCAAAACAGGCACTCAGCCTTTTTATCAGTCCAAAAGACATAACTCATGGATTTCAAGTTCATCCATGGGCAGGGGAGCTGGAATGGCAGGTGAGTGTTGGAAAGGTGTTTGTGTGCACTGAGGTCACAGTGGGGATTTGTAGGATGAGGGTTAGAGAGTGGCTGGTGACAATTAGGATTTTTTCCATGGAAAGTTAGAGCAAAGCTATTTGTGAGCCCTTCAACCCACTGCCTCCCAGGCTTCATCCCCTGAGCACCTCTGCCTGTAGCACTGGGGCCTGGGGTGTTATTGAACCAGGTGAGAAGTGATCTACCCCCTGGAGAAGAGACCTCCTCACTCCTTGGGCAAATGGAAAAGGAGCAAAGAACTGACTTCAGGGAGCAGGGGCTGTCTCAGGCTGTCCTTCTGTAGAAGCTCCCTGGGAGCACAGCCCCTCTTCAGACCTTTATCAGAGTTCACAGAGTTAACTGAAATATTCCTGCTCCTACAGCTTTAATTCATTCAGAGTCGCTCACAAGCTTCTGATAATAAGACCTAATTTATAATTAGGCTTTATCAGTAATCAGTTAATTTATAGAACCCTAATTCTCACTAAGGTATTTCAGAGGCTTTGCTTATTACAATGTGGAGTTAATGCCCATACACAACCAAATCACAGTGATAGGAGGGAAACAAATTTCAAGGTAATCCTACTCTGTGACTGCTTGGGTTATTTACTTGGGGTTTCATGGAACAGGCAGGAACATTTCAGCCAGCAGCCAGGAACAGGGGACCTCCATCCCTCAGAGGTGTCAGGGTGGGCTATCAGTGACAGGTGACCTCTCCTGTGCACTGAGCCAGCTGCAATCTGCCAGGGATTCCCGGAGCTGGAGCTGTGCTGGGAAATGATTCCCACACAGGGGAAGGGAGATGCTGATGGGGAGGGAGCCAGGGCTGAATGTGAGACTTCACCTCCCAGGCTGAATCAACAGCCACAGAAAGCCACAGAACACTCCTCAGCCTCAGGTCTGATGGTTCCAACACTGCCAGTAAAACTCCCAGGCATGGGATATTTCTAGTGGAACTGAGTCCCTAAATGGATGGGCACTGTGCTCTTGTGCCTCTTTGGGATGCAAGCCCAAATTTTTCCCCCTTTCCTGCAACCATGTCACCCTGCAAACCCATCTCCACCTTCCCACCACCTCTCCTTGCTTTCGGACCATTCCTCAGCTCTGACTCCTGGTTTCTCACCCAGGCAGAACTTTGCTCTCCCACTGTTCCCTCCAAAGCACAGAGGAAAAATCCAGACAACTCCTTTCTCTCTCCTTCCTTTCAAATCCTGTTACTTACAAGCAAGGCTGACTTGTAAGGGAAGGCCTTGTACCATGGCTCTGACCTGTTACTTGGGCTAGGGAGAGGGAAACTGTGGGAGAGTGACTCAGCTGGAACAGGGGTACAGAGACATGAGAGACCTGAGACACGTGCTGTGCCTGCTGCATGGGCACATCCTGGTGTGTGGCACTTGGGCCTGTTGTGCCTCAGAACCATGTGAACATGGTTCTAAGATAGAAAACCAGCAGAAAAAGGCAGGGTTTTGGCAATGGAGAGCTCTCCTCTGCTCTGCCTGGGGTCCCTGCATTGCTCATTATTGCACCAATATCCCATCAGTGTCCATTGCTTGTGCTCTTCCCAAAGAAGCACAGTCCACAAATACCCTTGCCATGCCTGCTTTCAGAGAATTAGTGACTATTTCAAGCCTGAGCCCTGGCCCTGGTGAGCCTGGGTTGCTGTCTTGCAGTGCAGAGCTCTCCTCAGTGGACTGTCATTCCTCCAGTCCTCAAGCCCTCAGAGAACTCCCAGTCAACCAGTTTCAATTAAATTTCAATTAACAGATCTGAGCAAAGCGTTCTCTGCCACAGCATCACCAGGAGGGCTGGATTAAAGCACAGAGATGAGCAGCTCACCCCAAGGTCCTTCACTGTGGGACTGTGAGGCCATTGCAAACCTCCAAAAGGGCTGTTCTGGTGATGGCTGGGTCTGTGTGTGGCTCTGGCAGGGCTGTGGGGACAAGAAGGAGTCCCCATCCCAGCAGGGACCCCTGGCCTGCAGGAGTCTGTGGAGGGATAGAATGTAAGAAAATAGTGCAGAAGGCAATCTCACACCTGAGGAGTTGCAGCTGTACTAATTGCCAAAGATTAGGAACAGGCCTGCCCTTAATAGGCCACAGCTGTGTCCGATAAGAAAATGAGTGCTACAAAAGATTGGGGTAGCTGGTTGAGGAGAGTTGGAGTTTGTTGGCTGTACTGTGAAGAAGGAGTCAGTGCTGTGAGGAGATGCCCATGAGAAATCACCCAGAAGGTATGGAAGATTTACAATAAGATGACAACAGGAGTCCTGGGCCAGCAGTTGGGTGATGCTGCCCACAGGGCACAGCTGCACCACGGCCCTGCCCCAGCCTGGGGCATGCAGAGCTATGGCCGCAGTTCCAGTCCATCCCTTCAGCTCCTGACTTCCCTTTGCTGTTGGACTGGCACTGTCTCATTCACCATTTGTATTTGTTTTACCAAAGCCTTATGAAGGGAGCTTTGTTAAGTCCTCCCAGGTCCCAGCTGCAGCAGCTGTGTCACCTTCCATTTCACCTCCCTTCCAAAGGCACCACCTTCCCCAATGCTCTCCCACCCCACCATCCCAAGGGATGTTTCTGTTCTCTGCACATGCAGCAGCAGCTCAGCTCTGTTCCCCAGCCCCTGCCTTCCCCTTGGAATTCCACCGCTCCTCACTCAGATCCCTCCCACTCCCCAGTCCACTCCTAGGACAAGTTTTCTTTGGTCCCCAAACTCTGAGCCGCCTTCTCCTGGTGCCACATCAGCCAATTCTCCTTGTCTGTTCCAGATTGCAATGCAAGATTTTTCCATTACCATCTGTATGGCAGATTACCTTTGCAAGGGGGCAGTTTGCCTTATCTCTCTGAGTGACCACATTCACACCTCCCTCAGGAGGGACATTGCTGATAACAGCTATTGAATGTCACTGCATGGCTGATAAGAACTATAACATCGCACTGGGAGATGTGAGCCCAGAGGGAGGAGCCAAGCATTGCTCCCCAGATATAATCCAGAGGTTTTGAGACACCAGCACGGCTTCTCCACGGGATTCCCAGAGGAACAGCAGCTGCCTCTTCTCCCACTGGATCTTCAGAGGAAGAATCCATCCTTCTCTACAGGATCCCTGCTCCAACAGAACCACCCCTGACACTGCAGGAGGGCTGAGCCACATTTCCAATGGGACTGCCACCAACACCCTGACCCACAGGGTGTCAGGTTGGGTTCTGACTCTGTCAGTGTTGTTCTAGTGTACTGCATTGTTTATTTTATCCTTTAGCTTTTTTTCTTTCTTCCCTAATAAAGAACTGTTATTCCTGCTCCCATATATATATATTTTTTTTTTGCCTGAGAGCCCCTTAATTTAAAATTAATGGCAATTGGGAGGGTTGGGGAGGGTTTACATTCTTCATTTCAGGGGAGGCTCCTGCCTTCCTTAGCAGACTCCTGGCTTTCCAAACTAAGACACCTGTGATTGCAGAGGAGCTGCAACCTGTTGTGCTTTAATTAAGGTGTATTAGCAGTGGTTTGTTATTGATTTACTGTACATTTGCATTAGCTGAGTACTTCATGCTCTTATCTGATGGGCAGAGCAGGGATACAGAGCACAGGGCCTCCCTGCTGGAACTGGAGCAGGCCCGCCTGGGTGGATCTGCAGAGCTCTGGCTGCTTGGAAGTGGCTCCTGGAATTGCCAGATGCAAATCCAGATGATAAAGCATGAAACCTGAAAAGCAGTTTTATTCAGACTGGCAGAAATTCCCAATCCAAGTCTTTCACATTTTGTGTTTCTGTCTGTGTTTCCTGGCTCACAGCTCAGAAAGTGCTGTGGCCTGTGCCCCTTCTTGCAGGGTGGGAACCACCCAGCTCAGTAAAACACACAGAAAATTGGGAGTTCATCCTGTCAGGGCAGGCTCATGGTGTGGGAGGTCAGACCTGGTGCCTTGTGAGCAGGGGAACAGCCTGGAGGTGTGCAGGGAAAGCTGGGGCTGTCCCCACCAAGCCAAAGGCAATTCCTGTGCTCCAGGGGGTCCCTCCAGCAGCTCAGGGAGCCCAGTCCTGGTACCACACCATGAAACAGAGCTCAGCATTTCTCCTCCCACCCCACAGGCTTTGCAGGAGGGGAACTCTCAGGCAGTGTCTCCTCTTGCCTGGTAAAGGTCTCCTGCACTCCGCAGGATTCTATGGTTATGGGGCAAGAAGAGAATGGGGACAGGCCATAGAGAGGAAGGGGACAGGGCACACCTCAGGGAGCTCAGTGAAACACCCAGGAGAGGGGAGACCGGCTGGGCAAGAGAAAGTGGGGAAATGGCTCCGTCTGCTGCAGCTGCAAGTCACAGATGGGCAAGGGTGTGGAATCACAGAATCAGAACCATGGAATAATGGAATTATAGAATAATAAAGGCATAGAGTCATAAAATCACAGAATCAGAATCATGGAATCGTGGAATCATAGAGCCATGGAATCATAGAATCACAGAGTCATAGAACCATATAATCATAGACATAGACTCATAAAACCATAGAAACAGAATCATGGAATCACAGAGACACAGAGTTATGGAATCATGGAATTACAGAATCATGGAATTACAGAATCATGGAATTATAGAATCAAAGAGTCATAGAACCATATAGTCATAGAGACCTAGAATCACTGAATAAGAATCATGGAGTCATGGAATCACAGAGTCACAGAGTTATGGAATTATAGAATGACAATCATGGAACCATAGAGGCATAGTGTCATTAAGCAGCACCTCACAGCTTTTTCTTGGTGTTGTGACATCTGTCACACAAAGCCAGGCACAAAGTCCTGACCCACACATGATGTGTGGATGTGTCTGCAGTGACTGCACAGCTGTGGGAGTGTGTGCTGGGAATGTGGCTGTTGGCCCAGCCCTGGGTGTGTGCACTGGGGGCCCAATGGAGGAGCGCTGGCTCCTGCACAGTGGCTGTGGCTCTGCTCTCCAGGGGTGGCTGGGCTGTCTCTCCTCCAGGGGGTCCATGCTGGGTTTCCAGTCCCACATGTCCTGAGGAGCTGCAGGGCTGAACCACACTGACCCCACTCTGCTCAGCAGGGTCTCCTTGAGAGGCTTTCACACCTCAGCACCAACTCCTGTGGGCCGAGTTCTCTGACTGGTGTTGATGCAGCACCTGCACACTGAATTCTGAGCTCTCCATCAGACCTGGTGCATCCCTGGTGTCTTTTGGGCACCTTGAGGATGGATGTGCCACCCCCAGGGGCTGAGGCACACACAGGGCTGCTGGTGCCCCTTCACCCCAGCCCTGGGCCAGTGTTCCAGCCCAGATTTCAGTCCCATTTCACCAGGGCACAGCTGAACAGAATCAGAGCTGGTGGTGCCCATTGCACTTCTACCAACAATACTTCACTGCTCATCAGTAGGTCAGGGAGAGCTTTAGCTCAAAATGCATCCCAGAAACAGCTGAGCCACCCACAGGACACAGTCCCACCTCCAGCAAGGCTGAACAAGACTTTTTGTGTTGCAGGAGGGTTTGCAGCTCTCAGCCCAGTGCCAGGGATGGACTCCTGGGGAAGGAGCTTTAGCAGCTCCTGAGGCTCTCCTGGAAGGGGAGCCAAACCCAGCCCATGTCTGCAGGGCTGTGCCCCATGGCAGCTGAATGGTGTCCTGTGCTCTGGTGCCATCATTCTGACTTTGAAAGTGAGGACAATGACTCTCCATTAGGCTCCTCACCCATGGCCATGATCCACGTGTGCCTCACTACAGGGAACTGCAGCTCAGCCTCAAGGAGGGCTCCCAAAACCAGCCTGAGAACAGCCTCAGCCTGTCCCTACTGAAGGCATGGAGGATTTATGGCAGACAGAGCCCAGGCAGATCCCTCAGTGCACGGGTAGGGCCCAAGATTTGGGCCAGCTTGGGCTGAGCACATCATGGGAGAACTCGAGTGTCTGATAGCCTGAGATCTCCAGGGTTCCACATGCACCCTCTGCCTTGGGGGAACAATTTAGCAGCAGGAGTGAACCCCACCCTGCTGGAAAACCCCAGCACGCATTGGGAAGTCCCATCAAGCAGGTTACCTGCAGCAAAGCTGGTGGATCTGCCCCTGCAATGGCACCGAGGAGAGTCTGCTCTGCTCCTGCCCACACACAGCCAGGGGCACAGCCAAGAGGGGCTCCAGCAGCATCCTGAGCTGCTGAGGGCTCCTGGAGATGTGGCTGAGGTCTGGCCAGCCCTGTGCTCCCAGCAGGAGGAGATGGGATGTGGTGTTCAGCAAATCCTGCTCCTCAGGCTGCCCAGAGCAGCTGTGGCTGCCCCTGGATCCCTGGCAGTGTCCCAGGCCGGGCTGGATGGGGCTGGGAGCAGCCTGGGATGGTGGAAGATGTCCTTGCCCATGGCAGGGGGTGCAGCTGGATGAGACTGAAGGTCCTGTAAGGTCCTTCCAGCCTCCCACACAAACTCTGGGGCTCAACAAGCAGCAATCACCTCCCTGACACTCTGCTGCCCTTAGGTACAACTGTGGAAACTGTAAAATCTCCTGTGCTCCCAGCCAGGGCTTCCTCACAGCTTGGTCACCCCATGCCTGTGGTGCCCTGATTGGTTTCTCCTCAAGCCAGGTTTTGTGAGCTCTCAGAGAACTTATCACACTTGAGATACCCCCAATGGCATAAAATGAGCAGGATGGCTTCTGAGGCAGTGTTGGAAACAGAAAAAGATTTAATAAAAGACAAAAATAACAAAGCTCTTACAGAGGAAAACCCAAGCCAGGGGCAAGAGGTTCCTGCTCCTGCTAAAACACCCCACAAAAGCAATTATTTCCTTTGTTCTGTTCCCTTTCTAGTGAATTACCTAGGTGGGACCTCTTGGCCTCTGTCCAATGGACAGCCCAAGGTCTGAGGTGAAGTCCCAAAGGTCCTATGAGGTTCTTTGGACCAAATTGGGAGAGAAACTTCTGGGCTTTTTGCGTTTTTAAGCAAAGAATAATTTAGTCACTCCATCAACAGGGGCACATTCCTACAGTGCCCTCTCAGTTTTTGGTCTGTCCATGCAGTGTCCAGCCCTGTGGTGTTTGCAGAGACACCAAGGGACTGCACTCAAATACTCAGCTGTAAACAAACAGATCTTCAGGATAATTCAAAAGAAAACTGAAACAAGACAGAGTTGGCCTATATTAATCTCAACAAGTTCTCAGCAAAAAGAGCACATTTCCATATGGGGGCAGTTTCATCAGCTGACAGAGATGAGATGAGTAACTCAGTCTGTTCCTCACTATGGATGTGGCAGCTATTTTAAATATTTGGGAGTTCAGAGTTATCTGCTCCTGCACCATTGTTTACATTGATTTGCAATGGTTCTTCATTGACCTTGCTGCAGAAAGCTCAAAGCAAATAAAACTGTCAGGCCCTCATTAGAAGATCTGGAACAACATCAGCCAACCCTGAGCATCTTCACCCCAGCACCTGGAGCAAAGCTGGGTCTGCACCTACCTGAGATTGACTCTCCTGTGTTCATTATTGGGGGTGTGGGGACATCTCCAGTCCCACATGGAGCCCAGACTGTGCCTCTTGGCCTTGCAGTGGACACAAACCCAGCACAAACAGCCAACCTGGAGCCCTGCAGGGACCCTGGCTCTACCAGAGCCCACACTCATCATTCTGTGTGTCACTGAGCTCTGAGAGCTCCACCCTGGCTGCTCCATCCAGGGCTGATCTGAATCCCGTGAATCCCTGCCTCAGCTGCCACCCTCCTTCCTCTGGGATTACATCCAGAGATATTCCCTACCCCAGTTTTACACCCTGCCTTTGTGGCCATGTGACACAAATGTTCCAGCTGAAGTGACTATTTCAGCCTCCACGAGAACACTCTGTCTTCACAAACTTGTACCTTTTCCCAAAATTCTCCTCTTGAAATGAATCTGCTCTGTGGAAAGTTGGAGGGAAATCAATCTGGCCACATTTGCATTAGGAGAGAAGAGGAAAATTGTACTATTTTCCTACCTTGGAAAAGCCCCCAAACCCCTACATTAGAGATCCTTTCCAACCTCAGTGCCTCTGCTTCTGTGACTCTCCCCCCCAATGCAAGGAGCTCCTCAATCCTGACCCTACATCCCACCCAGCCCATGCAGAGGAGCAGCAAAGGGGCAGGGATGGAGAGGAGGCAGAGCAGAGAGGGCTGAGCCTTGAGACAGCGTTTGGTGGCCACCAAGCTGATCCATCAAGAGAAGAAAAGAAACTGTTGAGCAGACAAACAAACCTCCACAGGCCCAGGTGGAGCAGGTTCCTTCCAGCTGCACATTCCCACAGCTGGGCAATCAGTGAGCTCACCTGCTGATCCTGGAATTGTCCAGAGGGTTTCAGGACTGGAGGCTGTGCCTGGATCCACGCTGAGCATTCTCCCAGCAAACCAGATACAAACACAGCAACCCCAAAGGTCAGAGGGGAAGAGCAGGGAGGGGTTCAGAGCAGCTCCCAGGGATGGGCTGTGGTGTGGGGATGTGGAAAGGGATTCAGAGGAACCCCCAAGGGAACACAGCTCCAGCTGTCCCCCCTCATGGGTGACTTGGGATATAAACTGTCACTGGTGTGCCCACACAGCAGAGCTCATCTCTGAGTCTGTCACAGCAAAACACAACTTTGCCTCGGCCATAACCATTTGTAGCTGGCTAAAACCAAAGGAAACTTGGTCCCCTGTTTAATGAAAGGATCTGTTCAGAAGCTTTCACCACTCACAGGGTTTTGAGCCACGCAATGGTTTACGTGACTGGGTTTCATCAGCTCAACACAGTTCAAAACCTTCTGGGATGGAAAAAAATGGTTCACAAAATGTGATGCTCCAGCAGAAGTAAACACAGACCTGCCAAATTACTGCAGCTTAATGAGTTCCCTCTCGTCAGCTGAGCTGGTCTTGTGCATACCCTCTTTGAAGTCAAATGTACTCTAAGAGGCTTTAGGAAGGGATTCCTGCTTGGGCAGAGGTTCACAATGGCTGGTGCTGCCATTGTCAAGAATTAGGTGGTTGCTTTGCTAATATTTTCCTCCTGTCCTTGCCTCCAGTTGAGTCTCTGCTTCACAGCCTGGCTCCAAACAACATCCCTGAGCTTTTATCTGCAGGTGACAAACAGAGGCATACAAACTGGATTGGCAGGAACACAAAGAAAGCTTTCATCTCATCACTGCACGAGGCACTTACAGGAACTTCTCAAGGAAAAAAGAGATTATGCATCAACATTGTGAGCATAAAGACAATTTAAAAGGGATGTTAAGAAACTTCATGTCAGGAAAATATAGAACATCTGCAAACAGATGAGTATTCAGTAATAAGCTACGTCAATGATCTGGGAGGAAAGAGGCTGTTTTCTTGCAGTGACAAGCCCAGAGAACATCCCAAAGGGGATTTGAACAAGCTAAAGTGCTCCTTGTGGTCAGAAAGCTCAGCTGGCTGTGTGCTGCACTTGGGGTTGCTGGGCTGGGCCTGTTTCACCTGCTTCAAGCTCTTTGCTCCTCTGCCACATCTCACACCTGAGGCAGGTCTGACCCAAGGCTGGGACAGGGAACCGTCCTGCAAGATTTCTGGACTTCACACACATACACCCTCCCCCAACACTCAGTTTGGCAGTTTATGTTATTTTGCCTCCAGCTTTGGCAGGGGGTGACAGAAGCAGCTGGACAGTTGCAGGCTGCCCTATGGTCCCTTCTGGGTGAGTGACCCTGCAGGAACACACAGAGTGACTGTCATTATTATAATAATCCAGAAGGACAGGAAAGACTCACCTGCTAAAGAACAAGCTGGTTTAGCAGGTTATTAGTCCACTAATTAGTGGATAACTAATGGCAATGCATGTTTGCTCCCAGCTGTCAGCAAACACTGCCTGCACAGGGGCACTGAAGCTTCAGAGGTGCTGCAGCCACTGGGAAGCACTGAGTGAATCCATGTGCCAGCACAAACACTGCCAGGGCTGCCCGGGTGACAGGGGCTCTGGGCTTCCCTGGCTGGCATCACCTTTGCAGGGCTCTGTGCCTCTGCCAGCTGGATGCAGCCTGGGAGCCAGCTGGATGCAGCACGGTGCCAGCTGGTGGGGCTGCCGCCTTCTCCCACTGAGTTTGCTGCCTTTGGCACGAGCACTTGGCAAGGAGATGGCCCAGAGGGTCACTGTGGTCCAGGGTGTCATCCCCTGGGACACCCTGGCATGAGCCATCCCCACTGCCCGCCCGAGGGATTTTGCTGATATCTTCACTGAGCAAGTCCAAAAAGGCCTCCCTGGGGGATTCAGCCAGCTGGCTGCTGCTTCTGCCATAGAATTTGTGATACACTTGTTCAAACACCTCCCTGCTCCTGCCCTGTGCCTGGGTGCCAGCCTGGACAGGCTGTCCTGACCTTCTCCAGGTGCTGTCTCAACTCAGGGCAGCAGCAGTGTCCTGGGAAATGGGGACCTGGGCAGGCTGGTGGGTTTGGGCCTGTGCTGTGTGCAGTGTTCCACCTCTCGAGCTCAGTGCCAGCAGGTTGGCACTGGCACTGCTCCTCTGGGTTTAAGGTGAAATCATTGAGGCCTCAGCACGGTCTGGAGCCTGTCCCATCAAATGTCCCTCTGCACTTCCAAGGAGGGCACTGAAGTCCAAGGAATGTGCTGCTCTTTGAGTCCTGTTGGAAGTGGCAGCCCAGGGCTCAGTCAGGTGCTCCTGCCGGGCACAGCCCCAGATCTCTGCAGGGTGGGCATCCACCACAGCACCCCAAAATCCACTCTCAAACCCAGGTTCCACATTTCAAGCACTGGCTGTCATCACGAGAGCTCCTGAGCAGTGCCTGCCCTGTTTCTGCAGTGACTCTGAGAGGAGGCCCTGCCACCTCCAGCCCTGTTTGTCCCTCCACTGTGGTACGGAGGGAATGTGTGAGTGGCTTTCCCTGCAGTGCCTTTGGGGTGATCCCAGTGTCCCTGCATCCAGCAGGCCTGGCTGATAAGCAGGAGCACACAGCTGGGGAAGTGGCCACATTTTTGCCTCTTTGTCCATTTGAAAGTGGCTCCCACTGTGCCAGGAGCTCAGAAGAGCTGCAGGAGCAGCAGGAGGGGCCCCACAAACCCTCTGGGCACAGAAGGGTACTCTGTGCTGCCTGCTCTCAGCTCAGCAGAGTGCAACATTTCCCCTGAAATGATTCAAACTTCAGTGGGCACGAAGGGTGTGAATTACCTGACTTGCAGCAGATGCCTGGTGCTGCTTTGAGCACCTGCATGTTTGGCAGGGGCTCCTCCCCAGCACCCCAAGAGCAGCCAGGCTCCTGTGAGCGCTGCACTGGCACAGCCCCTGCAGGGACATGGGTTAGGGTTAGGTTTAAAGTTAGGGTTAGGGTTAGGGTTAGATTAGGGTTAGGGTTAGATTAGGATTAGGGTTAGGGTTAAGGTTAGATTAGGGTTAGGGTTAGGGTTAGGGTTAAGGTTAGTAGTAGGTTTAAGGTCAGGGTTAGGGTTAGTGTTAGGGGTTAGGTTTAATGGTAGGATTAGGGTTAGATTTAGGGTCTGCCACGGGCTCAGAGTCCCCTTCTCAGGCTGTCCCCAGGCCCTGCTGCTGCTCCACCTGCCCACCAGTGCTTGTCAAACCCGGCCATTCCCCCCCAGATCTGATTTTTATCTCAAGGGATGCCTTCCAACGAGCTCAGGCCGCACAAAACTTATCTTCTCTGAGGCCACGCTGGTTTGTGCCTTCCCAAGGCAGGCAGGAGCTGTCTGTGTCTCCTGCCAGGCACCAGACACCTGTCCCCATCCAGCTGAGAAGGAGCTGGGCTGCAGGGAGGGAGGGAAGGGGGCTCAGCCCACAGTGATGGCAAAGCTGCACCTCTCCCCTCTCATGGCCTGGGGCTGAGCCCTGGCACACACCAAGGCTCCTCTGGGGACGTAGGGCAGGGAAAGGAGGAGGATGAGGAGGATATACAGAACACAGTACCCAGGAAACACATCTGTGCTGAGTCTGTGAAGGGCTTTACTGACTCCTGCTCTCCTGGGGATATCCTCTTGAAGCAATCTATTTGTCTGTATGGGAACCCAGACAGCTGGAAAGACTTTCATGGACCTGCTGGTCACTACCTCTGAACCACAGGTATCCAGTTTGGAAAAGCCATCTCTCTGCTTGGAGAAATTCCCCCCAGGATGGTCACACACACGTAGCACTGAATGCACACAGATCTTTCCCTGTGTTTATTCTTTGGGCTTCTTCCTGTGTGGCCTGAATGAGACAGGTAAATCACAGAATCATTTAGGTTCGAAAGGAGCTTTAAGGTCATCAAATCCAACGGTCAACCCAGCACTGCCATGGTCACCCCTAACCCGGGTCCCCAGGTGTCACATCCACTCATCCAGGGATGCTGACTCCAGCACTGCCCTGAGCAGCCTCTGCCAACACCTGAGTGCCCATTAGTGAAGAAATTGTCCCTGATTTCCAACCTACGCCACCCCTGGTGCAACCTGAGGCCATTCACCCCTGTCCTGTCACTGGTTACTTGGGAGAAGTGCCTGACTTTCCCTGGCTGCCCTCTCCTGTCAGAGAGTTGTGGGGGGTGAGAAAGTTCCCCTTTTCTCCAGGCTGAGCCCCCCAGCTCCCTCAGCTGTTCCTCATCAGTCTTAAGTACGTGGTCCTTCCTGCCATCAACTGCCTTGGCCAAGTTTTGACTGAATTTCTCCTTAATGACTCCAGCTTTGTCATTTCGGGGATGTTCCGGCAATAAGATATGACAAGGTGTGAATTATAGGACAATAATTCATGCCTGGAGCAGTGTCAGGCACAAGGCTGGGAGCTGAGGGCTGTCCATGCAGCTCAGTGTGAATTATTGCACCATAACTCACGCTGTGAGGACCTGCTGAGGGACTAACTAGGGACCATCTACACAAGAAAATGGGTTAAAACTCTTCATTTGATCCAGCTTGCTAGATTAGAGGGGACATTATGCTCTCTGCAACATTATTTTTGGTCCATCCCTGTGTTTTCTCTGCTGGAATTAAATGGAAAAGAGAAGGATGTGAAAGGGTGAGGAGTGTGGGGGCTCCTTGCACTTGCAGAGCAGCTGGCACCATCCTGCTCCTCCTGCCCCTTCCCTGCTGTAAATACCCCACACCTGACCCCAAAGCATCCAGGAGCTCAGCACAGAGCAGGAATCCCTTCCCTGCAGGGTGTCACACCTGGAGCTGTCCCATGGGCTGTGGGGAGCTTTGTCTGCAGCTGCACCTGAGCACAGAGCAGGAGCACCCGAGGGACTGAGCAAAGGGAAAAAGGAATTTCAGCAGCACAAGGGACAGCCCAAAACTGCCCCTGCCTGGGGTTGCTGGGCTGCTCCTGCCTCTTCACTGCCTTTGGTGGCCAGTCAGATCCAGGGGAGAGCTCTGGGCAGGGCTTTGCTGAGCATCTTAAAGGCTGGAGATGTAGTTTTCATGCAGGCAGTTCACAGAAAGTCACACTTGTGAAATCTTTAATTATTTTTTTTAAATCTGAGAAAACAGCCCCCAGTAATAGTCATCCCTTCCTAGAAAGCTGTTACAGTTCAAAAATAAACCAGATGATTCTCCAGGGCTCTGTGGGATGCAATCTGCCTCCAGGAGCCCCCCAAACAACTCTGCTTTGCAGTAAACATGATCCAGCCTGCCCCTGTTTTGGGGCTTCAAAGGCAGATGCCCTACAATCTCTTTCCAGGGTTTTTTTTTCTGTTGAACAAGGAGACAAATTCTCACCCTGCTTTAAGAACTTCTCTCCATGCAGGGGTGTCTCCAATGCCTTGTGTGCAGGGACAGACCTGGGAGAGCCCTGAGGAAGAGGATGCTCCCTTCATCCCAGGGCTGGCCACCTCAGGGACAGGGCTGGGGGTGATCGGGGTGGCTGTGACTGCAGTGGACCTAAGGCAAAAGATAATTTAAGGCTATCCAGAGCAAATTCCAAGTCATTATTTGGGCTTCAGTTGCCCAGTCAGTATAGATCTCATTTTGAAATGTCTTCAGGTTAATTGATTGCTGTTTCAGACAGCTATTGATTTTCAAATAATTATTCTAATTATTACCATCCAGCTAGCTTTCCTTCCCTCTCCTCAGGCAGTCTGAAAGCATTTCCTTGCAGAGTCCCACACAAGAGGCTGATTTTTAGTGTTTCCATTGGAAGATGGGGAACTGAGGCAGCACAAGGCTGGAGGAGACCCTGGGAGGGACAGGGAACCCTCCAGATGTCCAGCCCTGCCCCAGGGCTGCCAGGGCACTCTGCAGATTGTCAGCAATTCCAGAGCTCATGGCAGCTCTGCAGGCTGGGAGGAACCTTCTGGAATCTGGAGGGCCCAAAAGGGCTCAGCAGCTCCTCAGGGTTCCTGTGTCCCTGTCCACAGTGGCCCAGAGAGCTCTGGATGAATCCCAGCCCTCAGGAGGCGCCAGCTCTGCCCCAGCCCTGCTGCTGCTGCTGCTGACACCCAAGGCTCCCTCTGGAACTGAGTGTTACAGATTTATTCACCATCTCCCTTGCAATGCCATTGAAATGTGCCAAGCAGGACGAGGAGTTCTTTCCCAGGATCTGCACAGATAGAAGATGCCATCTGAAAAACTGAATTCAGTCTATTTTCAGCCTAAAACCAACCAAGAGGAAATAAAATGGGACAGAAATATAATGACAATGTTGATTTAAGAGTCAGTCATATTCAATAAACCTGACTTCTTAAATCACCAGTTTTCATTACACTCCTCAAAATTCTGAATTACTCTAATTGACCAAAAATATTTCAAATATCTTTATAACTTATATAAAAATTGCATATGGGCTGGATGGGATTCCCTACATTATTCCAGTGGGGACACAGTATCTGCCCCCCCGGAATTGCACAGGCAGGGGGATGGATGAGCTGGACAGCCTTAGGAGGGGCTGGAGGATCTTCTTTGTAAAAATAAAATCAGGAGTTCAGGAGTGTGTGAAGCAAGACAGGGAGAGACATAAAGAGAAGGAATAGCTGGGATATCTCCTCTGGCCATAAAGGACAGAAGAACAGACACTGAGATGGAGGGCAGGCTGAGCAGGCTGGCAGGTGGCACCAAGCTGAGGGTGCAGTGACACTCCTGAAGGAGGGGACACCACACAGAGGGACCTGGACAAGCTCAAGAGGTCGCCCATGGGAAAATGATGAGGTCTGATAGGACCAAGGGCAGGTGCTGCAGCTGGGTCAGCACAACCCCAGCCATGAGCACAGCCAGAACTGCCTGGGAGCAGCTCTGGAGCAGCACCTGGGGGTTCCTGGGGGGGAAGCTGGACCTGCCCTGGCCGTGTGTGCTGGCACCCAGAAGGCCAAACACGTGCTGGGCTGATCCCCAGATTCTGCCCCTGTGCTCAGGTGGGATCCCACCTGCAGAGCTGGGTCCCAGTGCAGGAAGGACCTGGAGATGCTGGAGACATCCAGAGGAGACACCTGAGATGCTCCAAGGGCTGGAGCCAGGCTGGGAGAGCTGGAGGTGCTCACCTGGAGAGGAGAAGCTCCAGAGAGAGCTCAGAGCCCCTGCCAGGGCCTGAAGGGGGTTTGTGAAAAGGAGAGGGACTTATTACATGAGCACATGGAAAAAGGGGTGGCAGTTCTAAACGAAAAGAGGAGAAACTTAGATGTTAGGAGGAAACTTATCCCTGTGAGGGTGGGCAGCCCTGGCACAGGGTGCCCAGAGCAGCTGGGGCTGCCCCTGGATCCCTGGCAGTGCCCAAGGCCAGGCTGGAAGGGCTGGGAGCAGCCTGGGACAGTGGGAGGTGTCCCTGCCATGGCAGGGGTGGGAAGGGAAGGGAAGGGAAGGGAAGGGAAGGGAAGGGAAGGGAAGGGAAGGGAAGGGAAGGGAAGGGAAGGGAAGGGAAGGGAAGGGAAGGGAAGGGAAGGGAAGGGAAGGGAAGGGAAGGGAAGGGAAGGGAAGGGAAGGGAAGGGAAGGGAAGGGAAGGGAAGGGAAGGGAAGGGAAGGGAAGGGAAGGGAAGGGAAGCTTTCAGGTGCCTTCCATCCCATGAACAGAGAAGTAGTGGCAATTCTATTTCCTGCATTTGTGCCACCATACCCTGAGCTGGGGGCACTGCCCATGGGGTGCCCAAAGAAACTCCTTTTCTGCAGGACGTTGCTGTGGGAGGTGAATGCTGGAGACCTCCTGCAGGCAGTAATAAAACATCAGTGGCATCTCTAAAAATTATCTATGATAATTTTCTAACACAAAAGAGATGGCACCTAACGTGAGGTAATTCTATTTTAGATCTTATTATGATGGATAAAGATGAATTGATCACTGAACTAGAAATCGGTGGTTGCCTGGAGACCGGTGATCATGACCTGATTGCATTAATTATGGGATAATAAAAGACAGTCCCAACCAGTAACATATACCTGGTGCTTCTCCCTGGATCTGGGAGGTTGAATAAAGAGGTGAGGAAAACTCGCTGGGAAGAAAAATAAACATGAACGTAAATGAGTGAAAAATAAAAAGTTCCCACTAAGAATTCTCAACCTGGCAAAAAAGTTCTATTTGTGCCATAATCTTGGAAGAATGGTGTTTGATTTTGAGATCTCTCTAGGTGAAAATGAAAGCAGCAATTAGAAAAAGAAGCAGTGCATAAAGAATAGGTGGGGGGGAAAGAGAAAAACTAGTAATCAGGATAATTTAACATTTCTGAGTGGTGGAAAATTGATAAGGGAAGCCAAATGGATTAAAGAAAAATCTGGCTGATGAGTTATAGGAACTAAGACCTGTTATTATCAACAAGAAAAAGAACCCTAATTGTGGTCCCTGCTTCTACAGGAAAAAGATGATAAAATGATAAAATTAGATAGTAAAATTAATAACAGTGTCACCGAGAGGATCCAAAAATGTCAGAGTGTCATTATCTTGGTCAAGCAGCTCATAAACTCCTCAGGGCATTGGAGGAAGCTTAAATTTAGAGAATCTACAAGAGACTTTTTCCTCTGAGGGCTTTGGGGCACTGCAGCAAATGGTCCATTGCACCCTGCAAGGGCTTGTTAAAACCCAGCATTTCCCCCCTTTGGGCACAGGGCTGACCCAGGCCACAAACTGCCTTTGTTCTGTGCCTCTCCTCTGTCACTGCTCTCACAGTGTTCAAAAATAATGTCCTTAAAAATGATGGCCAATTGCCCTCCCTTACTCTGTAGATCTTATCTGGGGACAGCTGCTGGCTCATGGCCTGCTGCTGCAAACACTGGGGGAAAGCCATCAGAACCATGATTATTTTGAATGGAAACCTGAGATTATTTGTATAAGCAGCATTATGAGAAGAGCTGGACCCCTGGCAGCCTGTGACACACTCATGCTTCAGGCAGTGATGAAGGAGAGAACAGGATCAGCTCACGTGGGTGGGATGCAGGGGTTGTCTCAAGCAGGATGGTCCCACTCCCAGTGATGCCATAGCTGTGTCACCAGCACCTCTCTGGCCATGTCCAAGTGTCACCTGAGCTTGGGAGGAGGTTTTCCACCCTGTGCTCACCTCCAGGAGGGAGGCAGTGACCTCATTCCTGAGCTCCAAGCTCCAGGAGAGGACAGGTCAGCACCAGGTGGGACAGTGACAGGGCTCAGAGCCCCTCCAGGTGATGGAATGCTGTTCCTACACACACCTGGCACAACAGCCCCTGGAGCTTGCAAAGGCTGGGAATTGTATTGTAAGCCCACAACGATGTCACTGTCCCACCACGGTGCTGCAAAATGGGTGAAGGTGGATCCTGCACCCACAGCCAGCCACAAAATCCCCTTTGAGTCAAACCTTTACTTGTCTTTCTTACTCATTTGCATTTCCACAGTATCAGGAGGTTCCCTTGGGGACCTTGGCACAAATTAGATGCTCTGGGTCTCAAAGAGCTTCCAGTGTCTCCAGCAAGGGGAAAAGGAGGAAAGGCCCCTCTGCCCCAGCCTGGAGCCCTGCACTGGGGTTGCTGCAGTCCAAAAAGTGCAGAATCTGGCATTTTGCTTTGTTGAACCTGCTACAATTGATCTCATCCCATCCATCCAGCCTGTCCCCATCCCTCCCAGCCGGGAAGGGAAGGGAAGGGAAGGGAAGGGAAGGGAAGGGAAGGGAAGGGAAGGGAAGGGAAGGGAAGGGAAGGGAAGGGAAGGGAAGGGAAGGGAAGGGAAGGGAAGGGAAGGGAAGGGAAGGGAAGGGAAGGGAAGGGAAGGGAAGGGAAGGGAAGGGAAGGGAAGGGAAAGGCCCCATCCCTCAGGTGTCCTGGGCCCAGAGCCAAGGGGGACCAAACTCAGCATCCAGAGGGTGACTGAACAACAGAATCATGGAATGGTTTGGGTGACAAGGGACCTGAAAGACATCTTATTCTATGGCAGGGACACCTCCCATTGTCCCAGGTACTCCCAGCCCTGTCCAGCCTGGCCTTGGGCACTGCCAGGGATCCAGGGGCAGCCACAGCTGCTCTGGGCACCCTGTGCCAGGGCTGCCCACCCTGCCAGGGAACAATTCCTGATTCCCAATATCCCATCCAGCCCTGCCCTCTGGCAGTGGGAGCCATTCCCTGTGTCCTGTCCCTCCATCCCCTGTCCCCAGTCCCTCTGCAGCTCTCCCGGAGCCCCTCCAGGCCCTGGCAGGGCTCTGAGCTCTCCCGGAGCCCCCTCACGCCCTGGCACGGCTCTGAGCTCTCCCGGAGCCCCCTCAGGCCCTGGCAGGGCTCTGGGCTCTCCCGGAGCCCCTCAGGCCCTGGCAGGGCTCTGGGCTCTCCCGGAGCCGCTCCAGGCCCGGGCAGGGCTCTGAGCTCTCCCGGAGCCCCCTCAGGCCCTGGCAGGGCTCTGGGCTCTCCCGGCGCGGTCTCTCCCCGGGCACGGTGAGCGCCGGGCTCCGTTCGGGCCGCAGCCCCTAGAGGGGGCCGGAGCCGCTCCGCGCTCGGGGTTTGCAGGGTCGGGGCTCCGCGCTTTCTCCGGGCAGGGCTCGCCATGCTCCGGAATGCAAAATGCAGCTTTCCAGAATGCCAGAAAGGTAATTTAAATGTTAAAACATTTGTGATTGCATAAATTGCACGTATTATTCCAATTGAATTGTAGTGGGATTAATCTGACCTTAATAGAATACTACTAATAATTTATATTATTATCTTTAATAATATTAATTCTACTTAATTTTTTTTCCATTTACTTTGTTCATTTAAGGGCAGCTCCACTGAGCTCTGGAGCATTTAGCTCGTGGTGTGCAGCAGTCACTTATCATTTGCACAAGTGGGGATTCCACCAGGCAATTTTCAGAGAAATAAAGATCATCTTTCAGTGAAAAGAACTTAAAAAAAATTACAGTATTAAATGAGTAGATATTAATGTGTCATATTTAGAATATAAAACAACCCATAATCTGTTCTGAAGTCTCTTCCACCTAAACATATACTTCTTTTTTTTTTTCCTTCTAGAGGGATCTTTTATTCTGCTGTTTAACTTATTAGGCACTACCATTCCAACTGTTAAAATAAAATTGTTAAGATCATAATGTCAGGGAAATAAAAACCTTGGCAGTATGATAGTGCCTTGTGAGCAGGGCATCACAGTTTGTTGGGGATGAATTGGAATTGCGCATTTCATTAGAATTTATATCACAAGCCAAGGGATGAAGCATTATTTCATTAAGTATCTTGAAATTTCACCAACCTAATGAAGCTGTCAAAATTCTATTAATAAAGCACTGGAAATATTTATTTGTTTGTTTGTGAGGATGCATTTGCTATTATTTAACGTTGTATTTGCAATTTGTTAATTTACGAGCGGAGGCTCAGCGGGAGGGGCTGGCAGCCAGGGGCTCCGGGTGCCCAAGGGGCTGCTCTGTCCTGGGGAGGGAGATCCAGATCTGCTCGTGGGGAGGGAACAGGACACTCTTTACCAGAGCTCAGCACAGCCACATGCTGCCACCTCCGTTTTAAAATGCATTTTTAAACGTGCCCTTTCCTGCTTACTCAATTTTACCTTGTTTTAGTTCTCAGTTCATCTCTGAGGGGGTGCAGAGCTCAGTGCACTGCTGATGTTGAGTGAGAGCTGTGTTAGCCACTGTTTGTAATCACCAATGCCAGAGAAATGCCCAGTTTTAGGTTTCCTGTTTGTAATCACCAGTGCCAGAGAAATGCCCAGTTTTAGGTTTCCTGTTTGTAATCACCAGTGCCAGAGAAATGCTCAGTTTTAGTTTTCCTGAGTGCCCTTCGTGAGGATCCACGGTTTCCTTGCACAACTGGACTGGGCACCGCTCAGACTAACCCGAGGTGGGTCAGCAGCTGTGGCAGGATTACAAATGACAGCATGTTACATTCTGGTCAGGCTCTTTGTCTTGCCTGAGCCCAGGGAAGTTTGTGGGGTGGTTTTGGGGTGATGCTGTCTGCGGTGGGGCGGCTCAAAGGGCTCTCCTGGCGTGTGTCTGGCAGGGACACATTACTCACACACAGGGAAGCTGGGAGTGCATGGTTTGTGAGTGCAAATGAAATTAATCACACCACTCAGTCATGTATTATTTAGTATATTCTGTTTGTGATGCTGACAAACAGCCAGGAAATTTTTCTCTTCTTCATCCTCCCGCCCCATGGCCCACAAGAGATGAACTAAAGGGGTTATAATGAATTTAAAAGACAAGTTTATGCTTGTTAGTCAACCCGTGGCTTGTGGACCAACTCTCCCATGTGTGTGGCTGCTTCCTGTTGGTACAACCCTCCCAAGCTCCTTGCTTCACCCCAGCAGAGCAGTGTGAGAGCCCCAGTGACACGGGACCATGAGGGCTGGAAGGGAGGCAAATCCTTATGGGAAACTGAAGGAAAACCCTGCAAATGAGCCTTGCTTAATAAACTTCCAGTTATGAAGTGTAATCTCGTAAGAGACCATTGTCAAATAAATTCTGCCAGTGAAATTCATACGAAAGATTTCCGTGAGTATTAATTACACAGGAAGGTTGCAGGGTCTGCATTACTCCGCTAATAGGATCTCCAGGAAAAAAAAAGACAGGTCTTCCACAATGTATTAGATTTGTTAAAGAACCAATTTTTAATTAGTTTGAACTGATAAGTTAATTAATGAAATTGCAAATACATACCCAGGACATGTGTTGCACACTCCACGCTGGATGCTGGGATTTTGCAGGGAGAACTCTTTAACGAGGGGATTGTGTGCCTGCCTCAAGTGCAGAATTCAGCATGGATCCCTAAATAGTGATTTCCATAATTACACAATTAAAGCAGAAAGACTCAATTTAAGGCATGCAAATATTCTTAATTCTGCTCTGCCATGCCACTGTAAAGAAGAGACAGATGAATCTGATTATGGGTCCAGAAAGCTACAATTCCTCTCTAATACTGAGCTGACAGTTGCCTGTTAAGGCAGAGCCGAGTCAGGATTTCCTCAGCAAACTGCCAGCACTTCTCCTAAGTACAACTTTAACTTCCAATTTCTTCCCTTTATACTGCTTAGCATGGGGATAACTGCAAATCACTTTAATCTAATTTACCCCAAAATAGTGATGATACATCTCTCAGTATAAACTACTTCTTAACATAACATCTCTCTAGGAGTATCAAAACTACATATGATTTTTCAATTAAAGCAGAAATTCAACCTTTTCTGTCTGAGGAATGCTTTGTTATCTTTTTCTAAGCTTACAGCACCTGATGTGTGGATAAAAAATCCGTCTTCTGGGGATTTTCAGCTAAATCTATTATTTAAATCCCATTTATTAAGGTTCTTTGCTTCCATGTCGGAATTTTCTTGGACACCTTTTTCCTGGCAAGCACAGCTGTGGGCATGATGCAGAGCCTGAGCTGTGCCCAAGCACACAGCCCAGCCTGATGTGCCAGCCCAGAATGTCCCTGAGGCTTCTCAGCCAGGCTGGGGCAGCACTCAGGGGCTTCTTCCTCCCAATGTTCTCCCTCAGTCCAGCGTGTATTTCTCAGGCACAGGAAAGCAGAGCTGCACAAGCTCTGCCAGCAGCTCCACCACCCCAACAACACCTCCAGTGTGGCCCTGGGAGGGCAGGGGAGCTCTGAGCATCCTCCTGCCATAAGGGCATGTGGCCAAACAATTGCAGCTGCAACCCCCTCCAGTGAACCCACAAGTGAGGATCTGCTGCCCTGCACCTCCAGGCAGAGTCCCAGACTGGTTTGGGCTGCAAGGGACCTGAAAACTCATCCAGTGCCAGCCCTGCCATGGCAGGGACACCTCCCACTGTCCCAGGCTGCTCCCAGCCCTGCCCAGCCTGGCCTTGGGCACTGCCAGGGATCCAGGGGCAGCCACAGCTGCTCTGGGCACCCTGTGCCAGAGCCTGCCCACCCTCACAGGGAACAATTCCCAATTCCCAATATCCCATCCAGCCCTGCCCTCTGGCAGTGGGAGCCATTCCCTGTGTGCTGTCCCTCCATCCCCTGTCCCCAGTCCCTCTGCAGCTCTCCTGGAGCCCCTTCAGGCCCTGCAAGGGGCTCTAAGGTAAAGGCAGGGTAGATTCCAACACTGGGAGGTGGCCATTTCATTATTTGCTGGAGGTAGAAGGAAGCTCTTTGTTGTAGCAATAAACCTCTCCCTGTCAGCAGAAATGTGTTGTGTGGTCATTAAAGAGTGGGGAACAGGTGTCCCATGGTTTGGGATTTTATTGCTTTGTAGTTTGCTCTGGAGAGTGTCATGTTTATACAATCCTAATGCTTTTAAAACCAAAGGTTTCTTGTTTTATACAGGTAAAATACACACTCACATGCTTGTAAATGCTCCCATACCCTGGCATTTGCTCCTGAAATTCAGCTGCATCCTGAGCCCTGCACAGCTCCAGCCTCTTTGCTCAGGAGGAGCAAAACCCCACCTGCATCGCAGCTCTCACCATCAGCTCCACAGTCAGAGGCAGGGGCTCTCCCTGGAACGTCCCCAGGACATGGCTTTATTGGCATCACCCAAACAGAGCCCATCCCAACCACTCAGCCACTGCCATTTCCGACAAGGCTTTGATGCACTTGAAGGACTTATTAATTGTTGAGCAGGGAAAGGTTTTGAATGTTTTTGGAGCTGCTGTTGCCCACAGTTGGTTTTCTGTGCATTCAGCCCATTGCAGAGATCCCCAGTCTGTGCTGCAGCTCACACTGGTGCAGATCCTATCGAGTGCTCAGGGTGCACATGGTCCTGGCAAAGGAGGGGATGAGAGTGACCACAGCTGGAAAAGGAAGGAGCAGCCCAGTGCTGACAAGAACAAATACAATCCAACACTTCCTTTCTGTATAACCATTGGCAAACACTTCTGATGAGCTTTAATGCCTCAGAGCGAAGCAAACAGACGGCGACGGGGTCAGGAAGAGTGAAGTGGGGATTTATTTTTTTCTGCTGGTCTCACAAATATCTTTGCAGATAGCAGTGATTATAAATAGTCCTTTGGCCATTTCCTGAGCGTGGTTTGCCGACTCTTCCTTATTTATAGCAGTGATGAGGAGTGTTCAGCGTTTTGCCCCAGCATGGGGTTCAACCTCAGCTTTTGCACACAGATTCCAAACTTCAGAGTGGGCACTGGATCAGAGGGGACCCCACATCCCTCAGGGATAACCTTTGGCCCAGATGTCTGAATGCTGTGATGGATGAAGGGGATTGTGAGCTCTAGATTTACTTAGGAAGACTGCTACCAATAATTTCCTCCTCCAGACTATTGAGCACACATCCCACAGAGAGGCTTCTCACTGGAATCAGCACGAGTGCCTTATGCAGGATCCTCATCACCTTGCTGGGCTTTGCCTCCACTGTGTTGTATCTTTGTTCTCAGGCGAGCTTTCATAGAATCACAGAATATCCTAAGATGGAAAGGGATCAAGGATCATCAATCCAGTCCCTGACCCTGCCCAGCCCTGGGCACCCCTGGCAGCGCTGCCCAAAGGCTCCTGGAGCTCTGGCAGCCTCGGGTCCGTGCCCATTCCCTGGGCAGCCTGGGCAGTGCCAGCACCCTCTGGGGGCAGAACCTTTTCCTAATACCCAACCTAAACCTCCCAACTTTTCCAAAATGGAGTTACCTGTGGACTGCAATGCCCTTCCACGGGCTAAGTGACATCTGCCCCTGACTCGTTTGCCCAGCAGCTGTCCCTGCTACCACCATCCCTGACCCCACAGCTCGAGCAGAAGTCTGGGCTGCTGCAAGCAAAGTCCAGGACACTCCATCACCTTGGGATGGATGCTGTGCAGGCTCTGACATACACACAGAGTAGCAACTGTTAGTGCTGCCTGCCTGACAAACAGCCTGTGGGGAATACAGGAGAATACAGCACAGTAAAAGATTCTCAAGCCTGCAGAACCAGCCCTTGCATGTATGTGCATTGTCACGATCTTTAATCATATTATCACTTAGGATTACTGCAGCCAGGACACCCTTACCAGCTCATGGGAGGTGGGTGTCCTACCAGGATGGCATTCCCAGTCTGAGATGACTACAGAGCTTCCCTGGGAAGGTGAAAGGATTGCTGCTGCTTTATCTTAAGGGTAAGAAAGGAGGGAGAAGTCACTGAGTTACCTCTGGCAAGCCCAGTGGCGTGCAGATGCTGATGTCCCAGGAGGAATTCAACCTTTCCAGGCTGGGAATCCCACAGAGGTGTGAGCACCACTGTCCTCTCTGCCTGCAGACACCAGAAACTGGAGTAAGAAAAGTGATTGACTTTTCTTGGAAACTGTGTTCTGAAATGTGGTCTGGAGAGCTCCTGGCTGCAATGGGCCCATCAGTTGCTGTTACCCAGGGAAGGTCTGAAGGCACTTCAAAATAAGGATGTGGGTTTTCAGGCTTTGGTCGCTGATCATGAGGAAGTTTTGAGAGACAAAGCCAAAATTTGGTACCAGTCAGTACAGAGGAGCCCATTGGATGCTATGGGAGTGGCAAGACTAAAGCATCAGTCCCAAACAGGTCACCTCATCAGAAGGGACTTTAGCCTGAGTGAACTCACTCTGTCAGGAATAAAACATGCTTGGAATTTCCCAGACCTAATCCATAGAAATTTCCTATTCAAGGATTTCTTGACTTGCAGAATTTCTGCATCGGATCTCACCCCATCAGAGGAGAAGGGGCTGTCCCTCAGGCAGGAGGGGTCACCAGTGATGGTGTTTGTTGTGTGTAAACAGCACGAGATTGGCAGCAGTAACACAGGAGGATTCTGAGGGCTGGTTTCACAAAGCCAGCACCAACCAGCAGCCAAATCCCTCAGGTGGGAGGCTTTGAACTCTGAGATCTGACCAGAACCTGGAACTCTCCCCTGTGGACCCCCAACCCCTCCACCCAAAGCGACACCTGTGTTTGCTGGGCAGTCAAAGCAGACAGCAATGCCATTGCAGAAACATGCAGGGCAGAGAAGATCTGCTTGGGGTCTCTGTGATTTCACAGTTGGCACTCCTTTTCTGCATCTATTCTGTCTCCAAGACCAGAAGAAATGGGAGGTTTGGCCTGAGGAAGTTTGGACAGCTCAAACATTGTCCTTCCAGAGGGAAGAGGGTCCTCAAAAGAAGGTGAAGGTATGATTCATCATGGACATGGGAGGCAGGAGGTTTTTCCATGTTACAAATGGATCAAATGGAAGCAAAATAGGGTCAGGCTCAAAGTGAGAAGGTGACACATGGTTGGCCAAGTCACCATGAGCTGTGATGGGTTCTCCAGTGCTGAAGATGCTCCAAAGCACCCAGGGATGGCTTGAAATGTGCCCTCAGCCACCAGGGACACAGCGGGGCAGGCATCTTTTACCTCCAGGCTTTTGGAGGTCAGTGAGCAGGTTTCCAAAGACACAGTGATGTTGAGAGTATCTCCAAGCTTCTCCCCATCCTGCAAACTCCATGTCAAAATGGCATTTTCCCCCAAATACTCCTCAAACATTTGTTAAACACCAAATTTTGCTTTAGTCTGCTCCACGGGGGATTCCTTCTGGCTGTGCTTCATGCCAGCGCTGGGGCTCAAACCTCGTGAGTGGTTTCTGCTCTTGACTTCCCACATCCCTTCTAAGCTCATTCGGAAAACATCTTCCCTTGCCCAACGTCTCCACCAATTCCCCTGCCCCTTTGTTTTTATTTAGCTCTGTAATTACATTATCTGACCATACAGCGATTTGGAATGAAATCTGCATAAAAGATATTAAGAAAAATAAATCTGTGTTTTGCAATATCTTTGAAGATATCTTTAGGCTGGGCAGCAAGAGCAAAATCAGCATTTGGCTTTCTACAAATCCTTGGTTTTGTGGAGCTCTTGGGAAAGACGGTTTCATGGGCTGGGGCAGGAAAATTCACAAGTTCAGATTATTTTATTAATACTATTAATAACTATTTTTGGCACTGCTTCACAAGGAAGAAAACACCAGGTATGTATGAGATGTAATTATGTTTATAGTTAATGCTGCATGCTTTCCAGGGGAAGAAAAGCACTGATTTTTTTGCCTTTCTTTTTGGAGGAAATTAACAAAGTTTGCTGACGAAATTAAGAAAGTTTGCTGAGCAGCAGTGAGCGTTGTGAGCATGTGGTGAGGAGAAGCTCTTTGTGGAGGAACAGGGTGTTGGGATGAGTTTTGTGTGAGGGTAGAGAAAGGCTTTCCCCTGTTTTGTGTTGTGGCAAAACAACTCTCAAACATGAGAGGACCAAGAGCTGGGAGCTACAAGGCTGAAAGGGCAGGGGGTGATTTCAGCCATGGGCGAGCTGTGGGGAAGAAAGAGTTGGGGGACAGGAGGCAGGTGTGATGCTGCTCAAGCCATTCGGATAATCATGGAATCACAGACTTTCCTGAGATGGAAGAAACCAACAAGGATCATCAAGTGCAGCCCCCGTCCCTGCCCAGCCCCCCCAGCAGCCCCAGCCTGGGCACCCCTGGCAGCGCTGCCCAAAGGCTCCTGGAGCTCTGGCAGCCTCGGGGCCGTGCCCATTCCCTGGGCAGCCTGGGCAGTGCCAGCACCCTCTGGGGGCAGAGCCTTGCCCTGAGCTCCAGCCTGACCCTCCCTGACACAGCTCCAGCTGTTCCCTCGTGTCCCTTCTGGCGGGCCCTCTGTCCCCTCTCACCCCGCGTCCCCTCGGATGCCGCTTCATCCCTGGACCCTTCCCCACGTGTTCAGTGAGGTGTACGAGGGGTGCGAGGCCTGGGGAAGCCGTGCGGGACCCGGGCTGTGCCCGCAGCTCCCACCGGCCGTGCTCTCGCCCCCTGCCCGGCCCGGGGGCTCTCCCCACGTTGGGTCGGGTCCCCGGGGCCCGGGTCCCCAGCCCGCAGCCCGCCGCACACCCACCCACCGCGGGACACCTCCCGGGGGGCGCCGCAGCGCGGAGCGGCCCCACGGCGCCGGGCGGCCCCGCGCCCGCCGGGCGGCGGCCGGGCCGGGCCGGGCCGGGCTGCGCGGTGCCCGGCGCGGGGGCGGAGGGCAGCGCGGGGCCGGCCGGGCGGGCGGCGGGGCTCCCGCGCCGGGCCAGACTCAGCCCCTTTCTCCCGGCGCCGCCGGCTGCGAGCGCGCTGCGGCTGGAGCTGCCCCCAGAGCGGCTCGTGATGGCGGCGGCGCGGGCTCGGCAGCGGGAGGCGCCCGCCCAGCCCTGCGCGCCGCGCCGCTAGCGGCAGCGCCCGTGCCCGCGGCGGCCGCCCCGGCCCATGCCCCGGGGGGAAGGGGGGCTGCAGCAGCCCGGCGAGCCGCCCACCCGCGCAGCGGGGGCATCGCCCCCACTCGCCGCTCCTGGGAGGGCGGAAAGGAGGCAGCGGCGGCGGCGGCGGCGGCTTTGTGCGCGGCGGGCGGATCGCAGGCCGCGGCGGCGCGGGGCTCGCCTGCTCCCGCCCCAGCCCCATGAACCAGCCGGACGGCTCCGCTCCGGCGGCGGCGGCAGCGCAGGTACGCGGCGGCCGGGCGGCGTGTCCCCGGGGGGAGGCGGAGGGAGCGGGGAGGAAGGGAACGGAAGGGAAGGGAAGGAGGGAGGGCGGCAGCCGCAGCCGCCCCGTCGCGGAGCCCCGGCGGCGCTTTGGCGCAGTGCGCGGGGGCAGCGCCGGCAGCGGCTCCTCGGACCCCGCGGTGCCGGAGCCCGCGGCCGCTCGGACCGGCGGAAAACAAAGCGGAGCTCAGCAGCCATGTCGGGGACGAGCCGCCCCTCGGCCCGGCCCGGCCCCGCTCCCCGGCCCGGCCCGGCCCGGCCCCGCCGCGCTCCGCGCCCCGCGCCCCTTCCCGGCCCTTTTTCTTTTTCTTTTCCTTCTTTCTTTTTTTTTTTTTTTTTAAATTTTTTTTCCTCCTTCTCTTAATTTTTCCTCCAGAACGTTTTGGTTTTTTTTTCCCCCCCATTTTTTTTTCCATTAAAACGACGCCACCTAGAGGAGACTATTTCGTAAATAAAAAAAAAAAATTAAAATTGAAAAAAAAAAAAAGGAAATATTCTGCTATTTCTAAATTTTTTTCCCAGAAAGTTGGGGTTGGATCCCCCATGTTGGGGTTCCTCCGGCAGCTTCCGCAGCGCCCCGCAAATTTCGTATTTGTCCCTTTTGGAGCCAAAGCCCAGCTCATGGAAATGAAAATTAAACAGGAATTTGAATGAATTCAGGTTTTTCTCCCTCCACCCCCATTTTCTGGAGAAAAACGGAGCCTGGGAGCAGCAGAGTGCTGGGAAAGGAAAGTGAGTCAAGTTTTTGGTGGGCCCCCCCGGGTGAGCTGCAGGGAGGGATTAGTTTGGGAAAGTGGGAGAATTGCTGTTCCGGAGCAATTAGGAATTGGGCTTCATTGTAATTTTGAACTTGTGCAGCAAGCTCTGCCAAAACTCAGGGTTCATTTTTTTTTCCTTTTTGCTGCAGTGCTTATAAAGTTATTTTGTTTGAAATGAGGAGTTTTGCAGGAAAATGAAGAACCCAGAAAATTTGCTGTGGACACACCCAAAATTTTTTTTTTTTTTTGTGATTTTGGATTTCATGCAAAACTGCTGTTAAACAATGAGGTTCTAAACACAGTCCAAGAAAACACGAGGACAAGCAAAATTAAGAGTCGAATGTCAGTTTTATTTTAGAATTTCTTGGCTTTTTGGATGGTTTCTCCTGGCATAATTAAAACAGTTTCCAGCATTTAATTTCCTACTTCTTTTGTAGAGAAGAAAATTTCCATACTATGGTTTTTAGGGGTTTTTTTCCCTCTTTCTTTTTTTAAACACACTGTAATAACTCCATGTCCTATGGCTCACATAAATCTAATATTTACACAGGTTTATTATAAGGTCCGCCATGATATTATGAATATGCATAATTAACAATATTGTGAAAAAATAATTGCAGATTTTGTGATTTTCATTTTTTTTTCAAATTGAAGTGCCTTTAAAGGGCTCAGCCATGATATTTTTCGGAATTTCAAAATCCTTTTTCTCCTTGACTGTTAAAGCCTTGCTGGAGTTTGAATTGAAATTTTTTTTTTCATTATTATTTTTGGTGGGGTTTTTCTTAATTGTTTTGTTTGTTTGTTTGTTTTAAATGCTGTCCTATCCATATTATTTTGCTGTTACAGAGTGCCTGCGAGTTCTGGACTGTGCACACACTGGTTTATTATTGTAGGGTTGCCCTTGAATACTGGGGTCTTGGTATTGATCTTTTTAAAAATAAATAACAAAAGAGCACTGAAACATGCATTGTTTCAAGAAAAAAGCAATCTAGGAGAGCTACATGGCCTTTCCACCCAAAAGTGGGGGAGGGAGAGGAAAGGAAAGATTAGGTCAACATTGAGTTTTACCAACCTTGACACAGTATCCTCTCTAAAATGGGGACAAAATAGCAAGATGGCTGGCTCCACAGCTGCAGCAGTTTGGATTTTTTTTTTTTTTTTTTTTTTTTTGAAAAAAAGCATTTTTAAATTTTTAAACTCCAAAGTGAATTTCTGGAACTGCCGGGCACCCACTAGCAAAGGCTGAAATCTGGGTGCTGCACAAAATAAAATTAAATTTCAAACCAGAATGAATTTTTAATTTTGAATCTCAAAACCCTGAAAAGTTTTTTTTTTTTTAATTTTGATTTTTTGTTTGGTTTTGATTTTCTCTTCCCTGTAATTTGATATTTGATGGAAATCAGAAAGGAATGGCTGGTGAATTCAGGGTTCGGGGGCTGTTTTCACTTTTCTCCCCTTTATTTGTTTCATGTTTTGAGTTTTTCAAAGGGGGGGGGGAAATGGAAAAAATTTGCAAAGCAGGATAACTCTTGGGTGGAGGAAGAAATACTCCGAAATGTCAACTCCATATTTTTATTTTTGCATTTATTTGCCCCCAGCCCCCCCGAAAGGGACCCACCCTCTTCCTGAATCCCTTTTTTAGCAAATAATGGAAATGCAATGGAGCGGGAGGCCGGTGCCAGCCCGGCAGTGGAGCACTTAGAGCCGGGTGCCACATCTGGGTAAAAATTACACACAATGCTCCAAATTGGATTAAACAATCCCAGAGAATATTTTATTCATGGTTTCATCCAGGAAGCTGTAGCCTGGTGGCGTTTCCATATTTTTACCCTCCAAGATTTCCCTTCCTTGAGCTGCACCCCAGAACTTTTACTACAATATCACTGTACCCCAACAAACTATTTAGCTGTAAATTATTTTTTTTTTTTAAATTTTAAGATTTCATACATTTTTTTCTTTTGTGAACCAGACCTTTTGGTGATGCTTTTCCTTAGCCCTGCCACACTCCTGGAGATGTGGGGAGCATCCCTGTGGATTTGGGATTTAGGGGGGATGCACCGATGGGTGCTGCGTTTTAATTAAATTAACGAGCAAGCCTCAGTTCTGGGGTGACAGTGCCCAGCGTGGCAGTGATGCCATTTGAGTTGTGGTGCAGCAGAGCAGGGCAGGCCTGGCTGGAGGAGTTCCCGGCTGTGCTGGGGGTGCTGTGTGAGCTCTGCAGCGCTGGGGGCGAGCCCGTGTCCTCTGCACGGGGATGCTCTGGGAGCTGCAACCCTGCCCAGCTTCAGCTCCCTGGGGAGCTGCAGCTTTCCAGCACCAGCTCCTTCTCATGGGTCTGAATCTCACCTTTCTGCCTCTCCTTCCAGCACAAACCTGCTCCTGCCTGGAAAAGATTTCATAATTTTTCATTGCAGTCTGCCTTCAGGGGGATTTTTTTTTTTCCCTTTTTTTTTTTTTTTTTTTTTTTCTTCTGGAAAGTTGATCAATATTTTATCCTTTTCAAAATTGCTGTTGGCAGCCTGGAAGGGGAAGGGGAGGGAGGGAGCTCAGCTGAGTGATACCAACAGATTTCTTGTGACATAACTGAAATGTATTTTTTAAAAAAGAAAAATTTCCAGGACCTCATTTTCAGTGACATATTTTCATCCCAGAATGAAAACAGACATAATATTATTAAAGTAGTAGATAATATTTATACAAATGCCATATAAAACCTTGGGAGGTTATTGCATGACTCTAGGATAATTTAAATATATATCACTGCCATAATGCAACGCTGGGAATAGTTCAGTTCACGGGTGCAGTCACGTGGCACAGTCAAGTTTGCAATTATGCAAGTGCAGGAGTGAAATTAGAGTGGAATTAGTGTTCTAAAAATTAGATTAATTTAATTTTAATTTTATTTTGCAGGGGGGAGGGTTGAAACCTGCTCTAAGAGTCATGCTGATACAGAGTCAGGATTTGTGCCTACTGTGCCAGGGCAGCTCAGGCTGGAGCTCAGGGCAAGGCTCTGCCCCCAGAGGGTGCTGGCTCTGCCCAGGCTGCCCAGGGAATGGGCACGGCCCCGAGGCTGCCAGAGCTGCAGGAGCCTTTGGGCAGCGCTGCCAGGGGTGCCCGGGCTGGGGGGGCTGGGCAGGGACAGGGGCTGGGCTGGGGGATCCTGGTGGGTCCATCCCAGCTCAGGAGGATATTCCGTGGGTCAGTAATTCTTTGGATGCTGTGCCCATTCAAGGATTTTGACCTTCCTACCATGGCATGGCAGGACTTGGTATGAGGTCCTGGATGCTGCTCCTGGATGTGGTGCCCATGGCACAGCCCCCATGGACAGGTCCCCCTGGCACGGCCCCCATGGCACAGCCCCCATGGCACAGGCACAGCCCCCATGGCACAGCCCCATGGCGCAGCCCCATGGGCAGGTTCTGCAGGGCCACACTGGCTCTGGGTGTGTGGCACTGTTGGGTCCCTGGCACTGCCCATGGAGCCTCTGGTGGCCTCTACCTGAGTATCCTCAGCTTGAGCCTGGCTCAGATTTGAGGGAGTGTGCCAGCCTGCCCGGGGTGCTGTGGGGTGAGGGTGTGCACAAGGGTGGCACATCCCCAGGGTTTGCTGCATGCCCCATTCCCTGGGGGTGCTACCCTGGGCTCTGGGCTTGCTCCAGTCCATGCTTGGGTCCCTGCAGGTGGTTGTTTGTGTGCTCCTGCAGGTGTGGGGAGCCACCCCAAAAAGAGAGTTTTGTCAGAGGTGTGCCAGATCAGGCACTGTTTGTACATCATGTACCAAGGGGGATGAGGGGAAGAGGTGCCTGGGCAGGGGCTGCCAGTGCTGCTGGAGGCTGTGTGTGTTCTTGGTAAGGGATGTGGGGAAATGGCCCCAGGAGATATTTATTTCTTGCAATTTCCACATTTCTGTGCATCCAGCATTGTGCATATTTGGAATTTCACATTTACGGATTCCATTTGGCCATACCGTGTTTTCTGGGGAAGAAGTTTCTAATTTTTAAAGGTCTTTTATGGATTAATTGCTAGTCATCTGCCTCCTTTTTGCTTTTGTTTGGTTCCTTGAATGTCTCTTGATTATTTTGTACTGTGTGATGCCAATTTAGTGGTTAACTAGTATGCAAACTACATCTGGACGTGTTGACTTTGCATTAACAATCATTGATTTGTCTGGAGCAAGGGAATAGAAATGAATGCTGCTGTTTACCATGGATAGTATATGAAAAATAACCATTTGCAATGTGCCTTTCATCAGGGGCACAGGGCTCTGGTGCAGCTTGTCACAGTGGCTCTGCCTCGTCACGTGAGGGCTGAATTTTGAAACCATGGCACCAGGAAAAGGGATGGGGAAGGCAGGGGCTCCTGCTGTGGGGAAGGTGCCCTGTGTAGGAGCAGCTGCTGGTGGCTTTGGTTAGCTCTGGTGACAGTGGGGTAAAGTTGGAACAGAGAGGGAGTGGAAAAACACGAGTCTGTGTAGTACACAATATGTGATATATAATATACACCACATGTATAGAGCTTGTAGCATGGGAACAGAACCAAGAGGATGCAGAATTTAATAATCAAAAATGATGGTGGCTTCAGCAGCAGCTGTTTCTCCCCAAACCCGTGGCTGCAGCTGTTGGAGGGCTCTGGATGGAGCAGGGTTTGGTGCCTGCTGTCCCTGCTGGCCATGGGAAGCTGGGATGTGGCTGTGGCTGTTCAGGTGACCCTGGGATGTGGCTGTGGCTGTTCAGGTGACCCTGGGATGTGGCAGGCATTGCTGCTCACTAGTGTCTCCTCTGGAGGAGGGGAAGGGCTGAGCAGATGCTCTCTCTGCACAGGAGGTCCCTTCCCAGGATGTGCTGAAGACATCAAAGCTGCCTTGCACTCTCTCCTTGGTGTTCCAAGGTACACTCACAGTGGTCTCTTGGTTGAGCTTTGATGGTCAGACCTTGAGTCCATTGGATCCTCTCATCCCTGGACCTTTGTGTCCCCTGCTGCTGGTGGGGCAGGATGCTCAGTGTCAGTGTTGGTCATCCCTTGGGCTGGGCTCAGCAGTGAGGCTCTTTCCACACTGAAATTGCTTTGCTCATGCTGGAACATGCGTGTCAGAGCCCAGATGATGGACACAGGTCACCTCCTGAAATGTGGGGTTTGTACTCCAGCACTGCTGAGAGTGTAAATGCACAGGGAGGTGCTGGCCAAGCTGCTTGGGTTTCACTTGTTGGATTCTCTCAAAGCGAGCAGTGGCAGAAAAAAGAGATTAAATCAAGAAAATTCTCCCCTGTGCTCATTGGAAGTGCAGAGAAGCTTTGTATTCTCAGTGGTGCATTTGGGCAAGGAGGCAGCACTGAGGGCATGAGCAGCATGGCAGTGACACAGGTAGATTAGAATCCATCCCCGTCATTAAACCCCCTCTGTACCCATGGAGAAGAGTTCTTGTGCTGTGTGTTTTCCAGATTTTTGGCACTTGAGTGGCAGTTAGCTCTGGTTCACTGACCGGGCTGCGAGGGCTTGTGCCAGCATGCTGGGAGCTCTTGCTCCAGCTGGGATCCTGCCTGGGGCAGCCTGGGGGGCACAGGGCGTGTTCTGCCTGCCCAGATGGGCTCAGACCAGCTGCACCCCCTGCCTGTGCCTCCCTGGCTGTGCCCAGGTGACTCTTGGCCCAGGCCAGGGCAGAGTCCCACCCTGGCAGGTGATGGCACTTGTGGAGCTGTGCTGCCTCAGGAGAAGCTGCAGGCCATGTGGCTCTTCTGGGGTGAAACTGCAGAGCCCTGGGTCAGCCTGGCATGGGGCTGTCCCCATGGCAAGGGCCAAGGGTGGCCAAGCCTTGTGCTTTTTGGTGGTGGGAGCAGTGTCACCACACCAGTTCCTCTGCTAGCACAGCTTTCTTTGGGAGTTCCTCCCTTTATTTCCCTCACCTGTATTTCCAAGGCACTCCAGAGTGTGCTTAGAAAGGTTTCTCTGCTGTACTGTACCTGCAAAGATTTAATTATATAGGCAAGGCTTTCCTTGCTTGTGATTCCCAGCACTCCTGCTTGTTTCATGTCTATATTTGGCTGGTGAAATGTGGAAAATAAGGCTGGAAGTGGAGAAGTAGAGACTGGAGAATTTGCCTGCGCTGATAAGGGGCTGACAAAGGGAAACATGAATGTCAGAGTGTGGAGCAGAGAGGAGCTGCTGGAGCCTGGAGGAGCTGCCATAGGTATTTGAGGGATCAAAATGCTGTGTTGGTGCATGTGGATGTGCCTGGGACACTCCAGGATGCAGGGAGGCTCTTGGGTGGGTCTGGGATGCTGTGAGGGATGTTGGGTGCATACTGTGCCTGGGCCAGGATCACAGGAGCTCTGTGGTGTTTTCTGCCCTGGTTTAGAAATCAGGGTTGTTATCACACAAGGTTTGATATCTCAGCAACAGACAGAAGTGAGAGCAGCCAGGTATGTCAGACTTTCCTACTTGCAGTGAGCTGAGCCAGGCTGGGTGGCCAAATGTGCTCACACGCCAGTGCTGGTGTCCTGATGGCACCACTGTGTCTCCAGGCTCTTCAGGATTTAATATTTGTTGTGATTTCATTTTACTAGATACACACAGGCAGCAGTAATCTTATGGAAGTTCATTTTTTGCTCTGTGTGGGTGTAGGTATCCTTTCCTGCCTGAAAATAGCAGCACAAGTCAGTTTGCAGGAGTTGGGTGTGCTTGCGTTGAAGGGCCGTCATTTACTGCTTCCAGTATGTTGAGAACAATTTTAGTGCAAGTATTTAATTGCTTCAGACCTATTTTTAGAAATATTAAACCTCAGTTTTCAGAACTGCATCCAAAGCCAGCAGCTCTGCTGGTGTGGGAGAGCCAGGAGGGGAACCTGGAGGAAAACCTGGAGCGACGTGGGCTGGGAGCAGGGCAGGGTGTGGGTGCTGCACCCTGGAAATCGAGTTGTCTGTGTTTTGGTGAGATTTCTTTTTTACTACTATTCTATTTACTTAGTTACACAAGGAGAGGATGAATGAATGAAACCAGTTTCCAGCAGATTTGTACAATTTCTTGAGTTAAGTCTGCAGGCTGGTGGATGGAGCTGTGAGCATCCAGAGAACAGCGTGCAGGCAGCCCCAGTAGGGCTCTGGCTCCAAACCCAAGAATAGCTCCTGCTTTTCTGGGTGTAAATCTGTCACTTGAGGTCTGATGTGCCTTACTCTGTGGGCTGCAAATCCTGAGCTTTCACTGGCATTTGTGAGATATTTGTGATTTTGAGGGTGGGAAGAGAGTTGTAAGAAGGCAGAATAATTATTGGCTGGGAATAAAACACCTTTTTGAATTTGTGCATGCATTTTGGAAACCTCTGTAGGGAGGGATGGCTGGATTTGGATCAGGCTGGTGGCAGGGGGTTCTGAAAATCCCCTTGGGAATCACTAGGATTTCTCTTTGTAGTCAGGGGATGTTGTTGAAGATGCTGAGGGGCAATGGCAGTGGCAGTGACACCAGGGGACAGCCTGGGACCTGGCCTTTGGTGGCCTTGGGGTTGGACTGGCAGGGCTGGAGTTGGACTTCACCAGGGAAGGAATTAATGAATGACCACCAGGAAGGTGCCCTGGGATGTGTTGTGACTTGGCTTCAGGGCATCTCTCTGTTTATGGTTAGTACTGCTGGGGTTACTGCACATTAACTCCAAGGGCAGGATACTTTTACTTTCTTACATGCCTTTATTTTAGAGGCCTATAAATTTGGCTGGTTGGTGATAACAGCAGTTGGAATTGGCATTTCTGCTCCATGGGGTTTGTTAGGACGTGCCAGAGACTCAGCCTGGCAGGGGAACCGCTGTGCCTGGAGCTGGGGAGGGCACTGGGTGAGAAATAAAACATGTAAATGTAAAAGAGAAATAAAAAAACGTAAATGTACCCAGAGAGCCACAGTGCATCCCCAGGGGCCTGGGAGCCCTGCTGTGTGCTGCTCCTGGGGCTGCTGGCAGATGCCAGGGGATGTGGGAGAGTCCCCTGGAACATTTATTGGAGAACAGCACCCCAGAGGGTGCTGGCACTGCCCAGGGAATGGGCACGGCCCCGAGGCTGCCAGAGCTCCAGGAGCCTTTGGGCAGCGCTGCCAGGGGTGCCCAGGCTGGGGCTGCTGGGCTGGGGGATCCCTGTGGATTTCTTCCATCTGTGGATATTCTCTGTGATCCACATGGATGGAATGGCAGTGCCCTTCATAAATGAGAAAAAAACCTCAAAATTCAGTGAGGTCCCTTTTCTTGAAATCTTGCATGTGTTTAAATTTTTGGTGGGTTTTCTTGTTTTTTTGTTTTTGTTTGTTTTGTTGTTGTTGGGTTTTTTTCTTTTTTTTTCCCTATGTAATCTGATTTGGTTTAGTTGCCAGCAAGTAGATTTGCTGAGAGTGCTGCTGCGTTTGCTTTTGGTTCCTGATAAGGTGGAGGAGATAAGTCCCACGTTGTGGCTGTTTGTTTGTGTGAGTGGGAAATGTTTGTGCTTCCCTCCTTTGATAGGGAGCTCCTGGCCGTCCTCCTGCAGCATAAACACTGCTTGTGATTGGAGTTCATTATGTGAGATTTAAAATGTATAAAATGAAATGTTCCTGTCTGCTTTAAGCAGACATATGTCTACGGTTTGCAAATTAACCTAATTAAATATATATGTAGAAATTTATGATATTCAGCTCTTAGCACAAGGTATGCAATTAGCATCCTTGCCAGCAAGGAATTTTCCATTTCTGTCTTGACTTTTCCTCATAGGAGATGTGGTTTGGGGTTTTTTAGATTTTTTTTTTTTTATTTTTAATCTTCAATCTCTAATTTTTGTTCTGCTTTGGAATTCACTTAGGGATGAGTCCTGTGGGGATTTAGGCTTGTGGTTAAATTTCCCTACAAGCAGCTCTGACTGAAGTCAGTGAAACATTCCCTAATTCCTGGGCTCCAGCCTGTCCCTTTGCCTCTGCAGGACAGGCGGAGTTTGTTTTGTTAGGAGAATATCATGAGCAAAACGGCATTCTGGAGGAAAAAATTGCATTTGAATATTTACATTTTTCAAGGCTCTTCCTTCCTCCCACCCAAAAATAGAAAAAAAAAAAAAAATCTGTCTCTGCTTGATTTATGGAATTTTCAAGTGTTTGGCCAATGTTGTTTCCAAAACACCCCATCCCTCTACCTGAGCTGTCTCTATGGCAGGAGGGCCTCACACAAGAAATACAAATCCATTATTACAACCTCTCATTAAGCAATATTCTGGCACCAGCAATACTACTTTTAGTTCCTTTTCTGCCAAAGTGTTGGGTTGGTTTTTTTTTTTTAATATTTAAAGTTTGATCACGTTAGGATAGTTTCCTATATAAATAATAATTTGGTCTATTTTGCATATCAATAGTTGACTCCATTTTCTTCACAAAAAGCCTTTTTTCCCCATAAACATCCCCACTGTTCCAGCCCAGAAGGTACTCTTTATTAGCCAAACCAACCAAGTCATGACGTTCCCAGCTCAGCTATTTTAATGATCCCACAAACCCAAAAAAGCAGTAGGAAATTTTTCAGAAGCAAACTGCAGAAACTTTTTTTTTTCTTTCTTTTTGGGACACCAGAAGTTTTCAACTTTTTGTCCAATTATTTTTGTTACATTTTTCCAAGCTTCAGGCTGTAAACTCAAAGAAATTGGAACTGTTCTTTCTTCCTGGAGATTATTTAGGGCTGTCAGAGGTGGCCCAGTGCTGGATGGAAGAGCTGAGGGCTCAGCAAACATGCTGCCTTCATTCCTGATTTCTGTGCAAGATCTGTTGATAATTCTGCATGGGCAAGGTGAGATGTTGGATCATAACCATTTTCCCCCCTTGGACACCTCCACAAGTCTCTCCTCCTGTATTTTCCTTTGACTTTGCTGCTCTGCTGTGTTTCCCATCTCTGTTTCAGGGCACAGGGAGTTTTGCTCTCAGCTCTGTCCCTTTGCAGGAGCTCTCTGCTCTCCCAGCTTGAGCTCCTTGGTGTCTCCTGCCCTCCCTGGGTGTTTCTGTGCCCTCTCCATCACAGGGATGCCTTTTCAAAAGCAATCAGCAGCTCTCATTCCCAGTTCTCCATCACCAGGTGTTGTGGGGTGACCAACCCCATAAATCAGAAGAAGCAAAGGCTGATGCAGGCTGGTTTTGGGGTTTCCTTGTGAGCTTGCAGCCTTGCCAGCTGTCCCATACTCAGGTTCTTTGTAGCTCCAGCTATGGGATACATGATTTACTGTCAGAGCTGTATTTTCCACTGCTTCAGGTGAGTTTCTTGCTCACCTCAGTGCTGTGCCCACTTTGGAGGCTCCTCGGATCTTGTCCCAGGATGTGCTGCAGCCCCTTGGGATGTGGATTTTCCATAGCCTGGCATTACCCACCACCAAGGCAATCATTTGGATAATTGCAGCATCTGCAATTTATTTAGGCAAATAGGGGACTGAAAAATATTTGCTTTCGCTTGCTTGTGGGATTTATTTTTAGGGTTTAGCTTTGTGCTTTGGGAAGCAAAGCTGAGCTATCCTGGTGTCCCTTTTCCCTGAGGTGCTCTTTGGGGCTGTTCTGGCCACCTTGTCCATGGCACAGGAGAGTTTGCCTGGCTGGATCACCCGTCTTGCCCTGGTCTGCTCCCTGGTTTTGTTTTGCAGTCTCTGTGCAGGTGGATGACTGGGGCTGTGGGTGAGGCTTTGTGCATGGCACATTTCTGTCCCCAGGCCCATAATGAGTAGCTGGTTCTGTCAGAGGCCCTCAGCTGCTGCAGAGGTGCCCCTGAGCCCCTGGGCCTCCTGCCTTGCCCTGGTGAGTGCTAATGGCCCATTTGGGCACCTTGGTGGGTGCTGGTGGCTCATTTGGGCACCTTGGTAAAGTGCTTGGGCTGCTTTCCCTGGATTGTTCCCTCCCAAGGTTCCATCAGAGGCCCTCACTTGCTGCAGAGGTGCCCCTGAGCCTCCTGCCTTGCCCTGGTGAGTGCTAATGGCCCATTTGGGCACCTTGGTGAGTGCTGGTGTTTCATTTGGGCACCTTGATGTGCTTCAGGAGCTGCTTTCCGTGCTCTGCTCCCTCTCAAGGTTCCATCAGAGGCCCTCAGCTGCTGCAGAGGTGCCCTTGAGCCTCCTGCCTTACCTTGGTGGGTGCTGGTGGCACATTTGGGCACCTTGGTGATTGCTGGTGGCTCATTTGGGCACCTTGGTGGGTGCTGGTGGCTCATTTGGGCACCTTGGTGGGTGCTGGAGGCTGATTTGGGCACCTTGGTGGGTGCTGGTGGCACATTTGGGCACCTCTGTGTGCTCCAGGAGCTCCTTTCCCTGCTCTGCTCCCTCCCCAGCCCCACCCGGCGCTCGGAGCAGATGGCTGTGGGACCCCACTGTGATAATGAACTGTTCCTGCCCTTTATTTTCCCTCTCTTAATCAGTGGTTAATCAATGAGGTGACTTCTTACTTCATCCTGTGCATGTGAAAGTGCTGTGAGTGCACTTGCCACGAGAGCCTTTGCAGAGCAAACTCTTTTGGAAGTCTGGGTGCACCACGCCCTGTTCTACCTGCAGCTGCCTCTGATGGCTGCAGGAACCAGAGTGACTCCTGGTGTTCCTTTCTAATCCATGGGAACACTTTAAATTATTCTGGGGTGGTTTTTTTTTTGTTTGTTTTTTTTTTAATTACTGTTTATAGTCATTTTTCTGCCACAAAAATGAAGTTCTGCAGTTCCTTGGAGCCTTTTGAAACAGTGGGGGTCACATTCAGTGCTGGCTGGGTCATAGGTGGACAGCAGTGGTTTTGGGGGTGCTGGGTGATTTTAATAGCTTAATGCCTTTCAGACTTTTGGCTGGATGCTGTTGGGCCCTGGAGATTTTTAGGTTTTTGCTGTTAGTTTTGCTAGGCAGGTCTGCAGCTTTTCCTGCAGTTTGAGGCAGATGCTCCCCTCATTCCTCATGAAGGAAGAGTCCAGGAAGGGAAGTACTGAGCCCTGTCAGAAATGAGCTCTGGTGCAAAGAAGTTGAATTTTTATCCTGTGGTTTTATCTTTCTTCAATACTTGATTTATATCAGAATCTGGCAGATTTCTGCTGCTTCTGTGTTTGATTATTAATTTTTTTTCTTCAGTGACCTGTTTCTCCAAATTTTTTCTGGATTGACTTTTTTATGGCTTAAAGTGTAGCTTCCTTGAGTTTATAATTTCCTAATTTGGATTTCTTTCTGAGGGTGACTTTTTATTTCTAATGGCCTTTTCCCCTCTGCTGTTAAAGTATGATTTTTGTTTAACAAACCCCCTTTGGAAGGTGATAATCATCTCCAAGTTTTCCACCTCACCTGCAAGGCCTTTTAGCTGCTCCATTAACACTCTTAACAAATTTTCCTGTTTATAGAATCACAGAATGGTTCCTCCTGTGAGGAAAAGCTGAGAGAATTGGGATTTTTCAGCCTGGAAAAGAGAAGGCTTTGGGGTGACCTCACTGTGGGAGCCTGCAAGAAACATGGAGAGAGATTCTTTACAAAGGATGGAGGGACAGGACACAGGGAATGGCTCCCAGTGCCAGAGGGCAGGGCTGGATGGGATATTGGGAATTGGGAATTGTTCCCTGTGAGGGTGGGCAGGCCCTGGCACAGGGTGCCCAGAGCAGCTGTGGCTGCCCCTGGATCCCTGGCAGTGCCCAAGGCCAGGCTGGACAGGGCTGGGAGCACCTGGGACAGTGGGAGGTGTCCCTGCCATGGCAGGGGTGGCACTGGATGGGCTTTAATGTCCCTTTTAACCCAAACTAGTCAGGGATTCCCTGATGTGCCATGTGTGGGGACAGAAGTGCTGTGTGTGGGACCTTGAGCACCATTTTGCATCAAACTGCCTTTCACATTTGCAAGTCTCTGTGGGATTGTCTGAATTCTCCTCTGACTGAAATTGTGTTTCCTGCCTTGGCAGAGAGCTGCAGCCTCTCTGGTGTTCCTTGGCATTTTGAGCATCCCTCTGTGCTCTGCTGTTCTGGGATGGGCTCCCAGTCCATCAGGGTTCTCTGCTACCTTCTGTCATAATAATCCTGTTTCAGTTCTTGGGCTGCACTTTGCTTCTCTGTCAACACAGCTCCATCATTCCCATGTAATTTGGATCTGCATTGCAATGCCTTGAGTCTTTTGTCTCCTACCTGAAATTTTATGAGGCTCTTCAGGGATACAGAACATTTATGACCTCATCAATAGAAAATGCTTCACTTACACTGGATGTTCCTGTAACTTTGATTTTCTCAGGCATTAGTTTAAATAGGTTTTATATGCTGGCATCTGTTTTCACTTTGGTTTTGATGGTGTCTGGCTTACTCAGAGGGGCTCCCTTTGGCTCAGGCCCTCCTCAGTTCCCACCCTGCTGCCTGGTTACAGGTGGGATTTCACAGGAAGGTCCTGAGTTTCACTTTTTGGGTCTTTGCTGTCCTCTGTGCCATTTGCAGGCATTTTTACCAAAGTGTGGTCACTGCCCCATAGTCTGGGCTTAAAATTGGTCTCCATGTAGGGTGCAGCTGGTGTGGGGCAGGACCTGAGCCCCCTTTCCCTGCCTCCCCTCCCTTCCTTGCAGCCTGAGCTCCTGTGAGCAGGGTAGAAATAAAACAGAATAAAAGGGAAAAAAAGGAATATTAAGAGGAAGAGGTGACAGTTATCCTTGAGTTAGAAGTTATCAAGTGCAGAAAATGGATAAAGGAAGTTAAAAACACAAGGGAAAAAAATCTGTGACTGTCAGTGCAAGGAACAGTAAGAAAGTATTTGTATTAGGAACAAAAGAAATTCTAATAATGGTTTGTGTAGACTTATCACGGCTGAGGAGAGGTAAAATGCATAATAAAGCAGAAAAACTAGACATGTTTAATAAATATTGCTGTTCCCTATTTGTAAGGAGGAGGAATGATCCACTCTCAGCCCATGTGCACAGGGGCTGAGCAGGGCAGGGCTTTCCCCTGCTCCTTGGGGTGATGTTCCCTGGGCACTCCTGCTGGCTCTGCCCTTGGGCTCCTGTAGGGTTTGGGTAGTGAGATATTGGGCTCCTGTTTGGATATTGAGATATTGGGCTTCTGTAGGGTTTGGATAGTGAGATATTGGGCTCCTGTAGGGTTTGGATAGTGAGATATTGGGCTCCTGTTTGGATAGTGAAATATTTGGCTCCTGTAAGATTTGGATACAATGAGATAGTGGGCTCCTGTAGGGTTTGGATAGTGAGATATTGGGCTCCTGTAAGATTTGGATACATTGAGGATATTGGGCTCCTGTAGGGTTTGGATGTTGAGATATTGGGCTCCTGTTTGGATATTGAGATATTTGGCTCCTGTAAGATTTGGATACAGTGAGATTTTGGGCTCCTGTAGGGTTTGGATACAATGAGGATATTGGGCTCCTGTAGGATTTGGATACATTGAGGATATTGGGCTCCTGTAGGGTTTGGATATTGAGATATTGGGCTCCTGTTTGGATAGTGAGATATTGGGTTCCTGTAGGGTTTGGATGGATACAGTGAGGATATTGCAGAAGGTTTGGTGGTGCTGCTGTTGTGCTGCCTTGGCCTGGCCAGGGTGGGGAGGGAGCACAGGGGAGGAGCTGGTGGCAATGTCAGGCTGGGTTTGCTCTCCAGCAAAAGGATGGAGGGCGTGTATCCTGAGCTGGCCAAAAGGGCTGGTTTTGGGTCATTCCCCAAAAAACTGGTGTGAAGCAGGCTGCAAACAGGGTCTGGCATGGCCACAGGCATTGACAGTGGTGGTGAGGAAGGAGGGACTGCAGCTGCCCACAGGGATTTGGGTCATGGACTCATCTCCATCAAGTGAATTTTGATTTGGATCTCAGGATTGGGCACCTGGAGGGATGGGGCTGCATCTGCTCTTGGTGTGGGGAGAGCAGAGAGGAGCAGAGGTGCCAAACCAGGCTGTGGGGTGGGAAAGGGGCAAATGCTGCAGAGTGAGCAGTGGCACTGAGTGTGGGAGTGGGGGATGCCAGCCATGGTGTGCAGAGTGAGGGAGCCGTGTGTGAACAGCTCCTGTGCTTTAATACAGCATCCCCATTCTCAGCTCCCTCATTTCCTTCAGAGATGTTGAAAAGTTGGAGAAGACACCGAACATGTGAGTGGAGTGAAGCAGTTTGAGGAGTCAAAGAAAATACTCCTTCGTGTTTGTTGTTAAACATTTGGGGACGTGCACTGTATTTTGGGAAACTCTCTGCCAAAAAAAAAACTCACTCGTTGATTTTTATCTTCATGGAGCCAGTTCTCCATGGGTTTAAAAAGCAGAAAATTAAAAAAGCAGGTAGCAGAGCCCTTGGTTTTAGCAAAGTGCACAGCAAGAAACAATACCTGGAAGCAGGATCCAAACACTGAGATGACAAAATGAAGACGCAAAAAGCATTTCTAAAAGTAGGAGGTGGAAATGTTGAGCAGCAGGGCAGATTGGCTGTCAGAACAAGCTGCAAGGGGAGCTGTGGGTGCAGCATGCTGGTGCTGGTGCTTGTTCTCTGTCTGTGGAACAGGGCTCAGAGCAGAGAGCCAGGGCAGAGCTGTGCTATGGTGTATAGAATGGCCATTCTGTGCCTCACAAAAGATCCCACTTTCTGCCTCTGCTTTGGTGTCCTGTTTCCCAGTGTCTGAAAGCAGATGGTTGGGGAAGGATTGTAAGGAACAGAGGAAATATTGAGTCAGCTTTCCTTTAATTTACTCTCTAGGTTCCACCAAATGGACCCTAAATTATTCTCACTTCCAAACCCTACAGGATGCTCCAAACCCTCCAGACCATCACCCACACCCTGGTGCAAGCCCTTGCATGAAGTCAAAGTATTTCCAGGTGGCTTTTTTCCCCCTAGAAGAGATATAACTAAAGAAATTCATATGTAATCTCCTGTAACATTGAACACAAAAGGATATTTGTTTACTTTTTGAGGCAGGAAATGATAATGAATAAGGTAGTTAGGGAACACATGGGGCTCAGTCATTAAACAATCTGCTTTATATTCCTAATGCAAAAGCAATGGGCTGAGAGCAGAGAGAAGAGTGCTTAGAGCAATATAGAAGAATATGGATTTTTATGGAAGCACTTGTGGTCTAGAGGAGACTCCATTCCCTCTCCCAAGAGGAAACCTGTTGTTGAAAAGAGAACCTATTGTAGAAAAGCTCTTGTAGACAAAATGGGAGATATTTACAAACTGCTGCAGAGATCAGAGAGGAAATTTCCCCTGGTTGACTCTGAAATCAGGCAAAAAAAGCAGCAACTGAGCTGAGGTGGCTGAGTGAAGATGTAAACAGTATTAGGAGCAGTAAGCAGTAGGCTTTTAAAAAGTATAAACAGTCTGGTAAGGAGGAGGATAGGAAGATCTATTAAAATAAGCAGAAGGCAGTTAAAAGGATAATTAGGAAGGCAAAAAGAAGTAGAGAAGATCTAATTGCTAAGAATATTTTGACTTCAAAGAGTTCCTTAGATATATTCAGAGCAGACAGAAGCTAGCAGAGGAAACTTGTCCACTGAAGAGATGCCAGGGATTGGAGCAGGAGATGTGAGAAGAGTGTTTGTGAATGAGCTGTGGGGTGCCCCTGGCTGGGGCTGTGCCCGTGTCAGACCCAGCTTGTGTCCTGTGCTGGGAGCCCTGATCAGCACAGGGAGCTGCAGAACCCTTGGGCTCCTTCACCTTGTGGGGATGCTGTTTTTAAACAAAGTCTTGAGGTCTTTGGTTACACAGCTAAAAACCTGTGAATGTGGGGGTGACCCTGTGCCACAGCCAGGCCTGAAGATTTCTCTGAGGACCTTCATGACTGTCAGGTTGGAGAAGACCTCTCAGTTGAAGGTACATTTTCCAGAAGAAGATCTTTAACCAGTCACCACGTTTTCAACCAGAGCAGAGCGCTGAGTGCCCTGTCCAGTCATTTCTTGAGCACCTCCAGGGATGGGGACTCTACCACTTGCCTGGGCTGCCTGTCCCTATGCTTGACCACCCTTTCCCTGAGGACATTCATCCTGATGTCCATCCTGAGCCTCCCCTGGCCCACCCTGAGCCGTTGCCTCTCCTCCTGTCCCTGTTCCCTGGAGCACAGCCCGACCCCCTTGGCTGTCCCCTCCTGGCAGGAGCTGTGCAGAGCCACAAGGGCCCCCTGAGCCTCCTCTGATCCAGGCTGAGCCCCTTCCCAGCTCCCTCAGCCCCTCCTGGGGCTCCAGCTCCATTCCCTGCCGTGGACACACTCCAGCCCCTCAATGTCCTTCTTGATGTGAGGAACCCAGAACAGGACACAGGACTCGGGCTGTGGCCTCACGAGTGCAGAACACAGAGGGACAAATCCCTCTCTATGTTCAGCAGGCACTCAGATAATGCCACAACTGAAACACATTCTGGCTGGAAGTCCATGAGTCTTGTGCATAAAAACCTGGGGACAATTTATGCAGTTTCTTGCTAAGCTCACCCGATTTATATTTTCCTGCTTTGATCAGAGTTGCTTTTCTCAGCAAGCTGCCCTTGTGGAGAGCTGGAGTGTTAGGGACTCCTTTGTATATGTAATTAAAAGCAGTCTTGTATCTTGATATCCCACTGTGGTTAATGTTTCCTTAAGAAAAATGGGTTGACTTTACAGGCTGGGAAAACTGGGGATTCTTCTGGTGGCTGATGCAGTGGGCTCCTCTCCACCTGCTTACCCTGGTTTAGAGGGGAGGATCAGCAATGCCAGGAGACCTTGTTTGGTTCTGGATTTTGTGTTTGTAAGGTTGGATTCTGTGTGTTCCCACACCAGATCAGCTGTCACAGCCTGGGGCAGGGAGGTTTTCCCAGCAGTGGGCACTTCCTCCTGCTTCCACCACCGCCTCATCACTGTCTGCTCACAGACATTGCTGGAGCTTGAATCCCTCCGTGCTCTTCACGCAGCCACCACCACAGTGAGGATTTCAACAGGTTTGGGGGGAAATGAGCAGTGACCCAGGGGCTGCAGTGTGGCTGTGCAGGCTGCTCCCGGGGAGCTGTGGTTGCACGGGCAGTGCCTTGCCAAGGGCCGGTTCTGTGTCAGCGAGCGCCGCGTGCCTGGTGTCACATCCTCGCTGCAGGATGGAATTCGCCTGCTGGGAATGCCACCAGAGCCATTGTTCCTGGATTAGGACTTGTCCCTTGAAGCATCACACCAGTTGCACAGAGCGTTTCAGACCCACAGCCCTGCCCGTGTGCTCAACTGGGGGCTGCCAACTCCATCGGCCTGAATGAGGTGCCCAGCTGTGCCCAGCGTTGGTGCCACTCTCTGCACAGCCCCACAGGCCATGTCCTTATCTCAGAGAGGGACTCCTGGTTGTTCTTGCACAGCCCTTCCTTTCTTTGCAGGCAGTGAGGTAGCAAATCCCTTCCTTGGCATAAAAGAGATTGTAGGGTGGGAGAGCAGGAGCCCCTGGATTCACACCTTGGGGCTCAGGTGGAAGCAGCAGACCTGGTTAGCCTGGTTCCATGATGGCAGCAGGATGGTCTTTGAGCTGTTAGGTTTTTGTTGGAGTGGAGAAATGTCTTAATTATTGAATACTTAAGTTTTCTCTTTTTCAAATGGGATTTGAGAGGTTTCATACTAAATGTTATTAGCCCACATAAGGAGTTACAGTTGTAGGAGTGAAAAAGCTCCTTGTGTAGAGAAAGAGCTTGGGAATGATATTGGGCAAGTTCCAACAGGTCCAGGTGGATGTTTTTCCATCTGCCCATGCTGTTTTAATATTAAACCTCTTTATTTTCACCTGCTTTAAGTGCTAATGAGAGCAGGGTGTCTGTGGGGCTGAATGGGAAATAGATAAAGCAAGACGAGCACACCCCGTCTGTGTTGTGCTCTGCTTTCCTCTTCCCTCAAATCTGATATCCTCCAACTTTGTATCTCATCCAACCAAATTATGATCAGAGGAAAATGGTAGTTTGATTCAAGGGGGGAAAAGTTTAATTAAAGTCCAAAACCAATGTGTGGGAGATATTTGTGCAGAAGTTGCATAGATCTTGAGAACCTTTGTACATCAGCAAATTTAATTGGCAGCAAAAGAAGTTTCATCTTGTACTGGAAAAGAAAAAGAGGTTTATGGAGTCAGTAGCCCAGAGAAAGAGGAGATAAAAGTAGGAAATCCTGGTGGAGGGAAGGGTTTGCTGGTGAGATGTTACTGCACTGAGCTGTGCTGGAGCTTCTCTCAAATCCTGGCTTCTCTGTTCCCCCATGCTGTGGTTGGGTGGCATCAGCTCAAAATGAAGGGGGAAGGAAAGGGGGGCTGAATGGCATCTCTTAATGAGCCTTTGGGAGCATGGCAGGTGGAAATGGGATGCAGGACACTGTTGGGACTCACTGCAGTCAGGAGCCCTTGCTCTGGGACAACGTGTCCCTGGAGCTCAGGTCCTGGCAGAGAGGTAGCTGTGTGGACCTGCTGCCTGTAGGAGCAGTGGTGGATGAGACCAAGATGTTCCCTAAGGTGGCCTCCATGAATTGTTGTGTCACTCCTCTGTTTTGTTGGAGAGAGATTTTCCAACAGTCCTGTCCTTCAGATTTAGTTTGTGGTGTTGCTGGTTTTGATTTGTCTCAGTTGCAAGATTTGTAGTGAAACGTTATTTCCAAAAATAAATTCTGTCCTTTGAACTTTGAGAAATTAATCCTTTTCCTTCACTTTTTTCTTCACTTCCTTGAAAGGATCATTTGGAGTCTTTAAAGGCTGAGTAATGCAATTTTCAGTAAAATTCTCCCTCCAGTGAGCCTTCACTGGATGACCTGGTTGCATCAACTCTGATGAAACAAGCGCTGGAGCCACACCTGCCCTCAGGTGCGCTGCTGGACATGGTGTGTGTGGGGTGTAACCACAGCCAGCGCCGTGCTGGGCCTGGCAGGGAGCACTGACCACCACCAGCAGCGGCTGCATCCCCCGAGATCCTCCTGCCATGCTCCTGGCTCACTCTTGTGTCTCTTGGCACCCAGGGCAGCGCCGTGGCTTTGGCCGGCGCTGCAGCCTCGCTCCCTGCTTGGCCGCGCTGCAGATGTGGTGTCAGACTGCAGCCCCAGCCCAGAGACTCCTTGGCTTGTTGTACCTCTGTGGCTGCTGCTGCCTGCACGTTCAGAGGCATCCAGGATTTCCTTTAAAAATAGCTCTGTGCTTTTTATGAGGAGGATTTTCCGAGCGCAGGCTGGAGGCAGAGCAGCACGTTACAGTGTCGGGTTTGCCGGCGGCGTTACTGAATAACTGGAGGTGTGAACTCCCTCAGCCCTCGTTTGTTGGATGTTAACGACACTGAGAGTCATCCTGGGGAAGGGAGGAGTGGGTGGCAAGCAGAGCCTGAGAGATGGGAAAGGGAGCCTGGCCAAGAACACGCTGTTGCCAAAAGACCAAAGTGCTGGTCCTCTGCCTTCTGTCTGTGGTCATCTGCTGCCGATCTCACAGGCTCGTGTTAGCTGGAGCCTTCTGGGGGTAGATTTATGTCCCTAACCTTGGAAAAGAACATGAAAAAATTAAAAAAAAAAGCAGGGCTTTGTGCCAGGTTGGTGAGTAACTTGGCTTGTGGAGGGGAGCAGTGAGTGGGGAGCAGGAAACAGAAAGAGGAGCTGGATGGGTGTGAGGAGGAAGGCAGCACATGGTGCCATCAGACCACTGCAGCCACTCAGGAGCTCACCTCTCTTGTGGTGTAAGGGGATGGGAACTGTGACACTGAACCAGAGCACTGGAGTTCAGCAGTGGTGTGGGTGTGAAGGGAGAAGTTCCCTTCAGCAGCTCTCCCTGCGCTGTGAGCAGCAGCTCACAGGGACGTGGTTGAACTGCAGTGGGGTTGCTGTGACCTGGGTGGGGATGTGGCTGCAGCATCAGCTCCCTTCAGGGTTCAGCTCTGCTCCCCTCATGCTTTAAGGCATGGTGTGATTCCAGCTCAGCCCCAAATCTGGAGCTGTCATCTCCCTGTGCTCACTCTGGGGTCTGACCAGGCTTTCTCACATGCCTTGATAGCAGTGGCTCTGGCTTGTGTGGCATCAGCTCTTCAGCACTGCTGGCTGAGGTCAGCCGTGGTGGAGCTGGGCACTCTGAGTCAGGGTCTAGCCTGGTTACGAGTAGCTGAAGAATAAACCATTCCCAAGGTTGGCAGAGCCAGGGACAGGAGCAGGAGCTGGGTTTGAGCCCTGGAGCAGAGCCATGCCCCCACTGCCATTCCCTGCCTCCACTGGGCTGGGACCAGACCCCACACCAGCTCCCACCATGGCTCTGAGCCCTGTAACAAAAACACCCCTGAGCAGTGCTCCCACCCTTCCAGCTGCTGCCAGGCCTCCCCTGCATTTTTGTTTCTATAACTGTATTTAATGCCTGAAGACTTGGGGAGCTGCTGCCTTGCAGCTGGAGCCATGCAGTGGCCATGGGAGCCCTTCCTTTCCAAGAAGCAGGTGGACCTTCCTCTTAGGATGAAGCCAAATGGAGAATTCTGTTTTAGGACATGCTATATAAAAATATTTGTGTCTCATCTTAGTGCTTCCCCCTGCAGTGTGTGCCAGGTCTGAGCTCCAGGGCAGTCCTAGAAGGCTCCTGAGAAGACACATGGAAACCTTCAGGCTCCCTCCCTTAGCCCTTTCCAGCCTTCTGCCCTCTCCAGGAGCCTTGCAGCCCTGCTGCACCCTTTGGATGTTGGCTTTGGGTGATTGTTTGCTCACAGGTGTGGTTCCTGAGCAGTTCCCTGAGTGCCTGGCCAGTGTGGCTCAGACAAAGCTCTGGGGTCCAGCTTGGGGTCCAGACAAAGCTCAGGGCTCAGGTTGGGCAGCCTGACCCCACAGGCAGGAGGATCCCAGCAGCCCTGTCCTGCAGTGCCAGCAGGAATCCAGAGCCATGGCATGAGGGGGCACTGATGTCCTGTGGTCTGACCTGTCCTGTCCCAAGGGGCTGGAACAAGGGATGCACTGCGCAGCTCCCCCTCTCATGCTCCATTCCTTCCAAAATTTGCAGAGGTTTCCCAAGGTGCAGCTCACCATGGGGTACAAAGGGTTGGTGACAGGAAATTGGTCAGCACACCACCTCAGGAAAAAGGGTAAAATCCCAGAATTAGGCAAATGTGCAGCTTCCCTGTGATTCTGTTTTTCTTTATGTGAAACTCCTTGATCAGCAGAGTGGCAATGGAGGGCAGCACCTAATTCCACCAGGGACCACAGTCATTTGTGAGCAAACTGCTCTGTTTGCTGTGGGGACTGCTGTGAATGAACCAGCTGGGTTTTCTGTTACAGTGAGAATTTATGACAGTGTGTTCTCAGCCTGGCAGAGTCTGGATCTGCCTTTCCTTTTCCCTGGTCCATGGGACAGGGACTGCTGGCCCTGAGCACTGGATGTGGAGGTAAAGGACCTTTGGCCTCCTTGAATTCTGAAATAAAGCACACTCAATTTTTTTTCTCATAAAATGTTGGTGCCCGGAGTTACATTTGGCCGGTCCATTGCTATAATTTCTGATGGTTTGAGACAATTTCAGCCATTTTAATTTCCATGAGGAGTTTACCCTGTTGCTGGGATTCTTTGGAGCTCAACTGAAAAATAAGTAAGTTGATATTAGTGCCTTGAAGTACTACTATGTAAAGATTGCTTTTTTCAAAGTTAAATAATTTTTTAAAAGTTAAATAATAAAAAAGTTAAATAAACAATACGAATATTTAAGAAAACACATTTGGTACCTCTGTACCCCATTTCCCAAGTTACCTTAAGCTTCTTCCTGAAATGCCACTGCCATGTGCTTCCCTGCCTCTGCCCCAGTCCTGGCACAAATCTTGGCACCACATCTGGTGCTGCTGGAGTGAAGGAGTAGTGAAATGAAACTTGGTGGATTTCCATTTCTTCCTCACTGCTCCCAGAGTAGTTTTGGGACAGGATGGCCAAGCCTGCAAACTGTGGTGGGAATGGGTTCATGGCACAATTGTGATTTCTGTTTATTTTGCCTTTTTAAACAATTCCTTCCCTTCCCTTTCTTCTCCTGCTGGTAACTTGCACTGAGCTGATGTTTTCCCTGCATGTAAAGGGCAGCTGAGATCAGGTTCAACCCCTTCCTTACACAGAGCATGGGTCTATTGGATCTTTTTTATAATTCTACTCTGATTTGAGTGGTTTCCTTGATTTTTGTGGTTTCTGCACATTTCCCCCTGCAGAGCTGTGAGAGGCTCCTTGGGAGGCCCCTCCTCAGAGTGTGGTCAGCACAGGGATCCTCACCCATTTCAGCTTTGCTTTCTCTGGGAGATTTTGTTCAGTCCTAGCTGCTCTTGGCAGGTTTTTACTGCTCAGTTTATCCAAGTCCCTCTGAAGCTCGGCTGTGTTGCAGAGATCTGTGGTGATGTTTTCATGGTTGATGTGTGTGGGTGTGAGGGGGCAGAGCAGGGACGAGCCAGGGGAGCACCAGCCCCAGAGAGCCCCAGACCATCACTGCCCAGGGAGCTCTGGAGCCTGCTTTAGTTCTGCCAAGGAGAGGTTTGGCTCCCAGCCCCTGGAGATGGCCAAGAGTGTGTGGGAAGGAAGCGTTTCACACCTTTTAATGCAGTAATTGAAATGCCTTTGGGGGGCTGAGGTGTCCATGCAGTGTCAGGGCACAGCTCGGTGCCCACTGGGTGCCCCACGCCCCTGCCAGCTGGGAGAGCACCAGCTCTGTGCCTGTCCAGGGTGCTGCTGGAGCTCCTGCTGCCCCTGCAGCCCTGGCTGGGTCAGGGAAGGTCAGCTGAGGAGTTGGAACCCTTCCCATCACTGAGCTCTTGGTTCTGGGCTGGCCTTGCCCAGGTCAGGCAGCACGTGTGGCTGCACATGCTGGCAGGTACTTCAGCAGCTAAAGCAGTTTTTGAGGACATTATTGTGACAGTGGTCACAGGGGTTTTCAGGTGAAGCAAGAGATGAGAATGTTGACTCTATGATTAGAAGGCTTGATTTATTATTTTATGATATATATATTACATTATAACTATACTAAAAGGAATAGAAAGAAAAGTTCTCAGAAGGCTGGCTATGCTAAGGATAGAATAACAAGAATGATAACAAAGGAGCTTTCTCAGACTGAGATAGCTCAGTTCTTGATTGGCCATTAATTATACACATCCAAGATGGGCCAATCACAGGTGCACCTGTTGCATTCCACAGCAGCAGATAACCATTGTTTACATTTGTTGCTGAAACTTCTCAGCTTCAGCAGGAAAATCTTAAAGAAAAGATTTTCACAAAAAGATGTCTGAGACACAAGAGCAGCTGAGACACATAACAGGTCCTCCTGAGTGACAAGAGTGTGAGAAGCTCTGAGAAAGTCTGCATTAAAGCATTTTTGGGGACATTGCAGGTCCTCCTGAGTGACGAGAGTCTGAGAACCCCCTGCCTGTATTTGCTCCTGCCCAACCCTGCATACACAGCAAGCTGGAGCTGGCTTTCCCAGGTGGTCACTCTGCTTTGAGGTGAGGATCCTGTATGATCCCATCAGGCCTGGGGGAACCTGGTGAGATTCTCTCTGGACAAAAGGACCATCAGCTTGTGGAACATGGTGTGGGGCCTGGAGTTCTTATTTGGATTTTTTAATAAGTGTTTCTGTCTGGGCAAGCAGGAGGTGGTGTTGGTGTCCTGCTACCTGAGCACCCTTCTATGGGTTTCCTGCTTGGCTGTTTCCACCTTTGGCACCACTTGAGGGATTTTGAGCTGTGTCTCCCATAGGGTGGGGAATGCAAGCTGCCTTTGGCTGCTGCCTTTGCTGCTGGAGCCATGCAGAGTGTGCATGAACATGCCTTTGGAAGCAGCACTGCTGGTGGAGGAACTTCCTTCATTTCATTTGTGCCAAGTCCCCCAGGTCAGCGTTGGTGTTTGCTTGCTGTGTCAGCAGTTGCACTTGGTTTCCCTGGAGCAGTGTGTGTGCTGCTGTGCTCAGGGCAGTGTGACAGGTCCCCTGTGCTGGTGTGTGCCTTTGGAAGGCCCTCCTGGAGGGGGACACTGTGTGTGTGTCATGCAGGGCTGAGGTGGCTGGGGCGGTTCTGGTGCAGTGGGAGCAGGAGCTGCAGATTCTCCTGTGTGAAAGGGGAGGAATATCCAGAGAGAGAGAGCTCCCCCCAGGCCATCAAACTGCTCCCCCAGAAACCCATGGGCCTCCACCCTGCTGGGGGGAGGCAGCCCCATACTTACCTGGCAGGGGAGACACCACAGTCAGGCAGGTGGGTTTCCCAGGGCCAGGCTCATCCCTGGCACTCTGGGTATGCTGACCCCTGCGATTTCCCCAAATGTGGGGAACTCAACTGCATCATTTGTGGTAGTGGGGGACTGTGTTTGTGCTCTCCCCTCCTTCTTTTATACTCTTCCCAGGGAGGTGGTAGAGTCACCATCTCGGTGTTTAAAAAACGACTGGCCATGGCACTTGGTGCTATAGTCTAGTTGAGGTGTTAGAGCATAGGTTGAACTTGATGATCTTAGAGGTCTTTTCCAATCTCATGATTCTGTGATTCTGTGGTGCCCCAGCACGGTCCCTCTGCAGCCAGGGCTGCTGGCAGCCTCCAGCCCTGCCGGCCCAGGCTGCCCATTAAGCATTAACAGCCTTGCCCCCAGCTGTGTGGGTGATGGCTGAGGCTGTGCCCGTGTTCCTGGAGCCTGTGCCTGCTCCTGCACTGCTGTGCTCGTGCTGCTGCTCCTGGGCTCCTGTTTGCCAGAGCTGGGGTGCAGCTCATGCCTTTTGTAGCTAATCCACCTCTGGCTGTGCTCCTCTGCTCTCCCACAGGGGGAATGGGGCTCCTCTGATCTCAGACAGCCCCAGCAAAGGGAATGATGCTCTTCTGTAGGCCAGCACTGGATGTCTTAGTCCATCCAGGAGTGAGCCACACAGAACCTTCATTTGAGGCCCTGGAGTCTCAGCTCTGGGCCTGCAGAGGCTGTGGGGATGGTGGTGGCACTTTCCTGGTGGGAACCAGGCTCTCATCCTCAATTAGTGCATGCACTTTGTGTGCATCCTTTAGCCATGAACATGCAGAGGGATTTTCTCCATCTCCTCCTTGTGCTCAGGACTGGTGAGAAGCTGGAAAAAGAAGTTGGTTTGGTTGATGAGGTGGGCATCAGTCAAAGGCTGGACTTGATCTTGGAGATCTTTTCCAACCTAAATGATTCTGTGATCCTGCACAGGGTGTGGTGGCTGTCCATGGGAACTGGGGATGTGGGGCAGGGGATGCAGGCAGGGAATGCAGGCAGGACAGGAGGCATCCAGCTCTGAGCAGCTGCTGTTTATTTGGGAAAGGAAATCCTCCAGCTCGGGTCGTGCTCTTTAGGAGCGTGTCCTGTATGGCTGGAGCAAACTGATGGAGAGGTTGGGCTTTTGTGGACTGTGCTGTGAGTGGTTTGAAGCTGCACTTGAAGTTTTATTTGACTGGAAAGCATTTAGGAAGTGATTTTGAATCCATTTGGTTGATTCACTGCTATTCCTGCAGTAGGATGCAGAGCAGTGATTCTGTAATTAATTTAATTACATGCTTATTCAATCTTTCCTAAACTAGTAAAATTTCAGAATGCTTTTGAATTCAATGAAATGTGATTTTTCAGGGCCAGGAGGAAGGGAAGACGGGGAAATTTCAAGTTCTGTTTTCTCCCTTGGTTGGTGTTCCAGCACTCCCTCCCCACCACTGTAGGGTTGGCGTTGGGCACCCCCAGCCTGATTTTGGTTATTTACCAAATTCCTGCCTCTGCTTGGTGCTTCCCTGCTGAAATGGAACCTTTGAAAGAAGCTTCACGAATAAAATCATAAAAAGCCTTTTCTTGTTCTTTCCCCCACCTCCTCCATCTTTGCTGGTACCTAATGTTCATTTCTCTCTGCTTTTATTGCCTTTGAATTTGGCCAAAACAATCTATTATGTAATTGGGCTAATGAGTTCCAACCCACTCCATCTTTCCCTCACAGCACAGCGAGCAGCTAATCTCTTCCCAGTTTACCTTTCTCCCCTTTTCAGTTGTTAATTTAAAAGTGTCATTTCCAAATATGCCACTCCTCCTCGCTAAGGCTCATTTTTATTTATTTTTAAACTCTGTGGAAGGCCTTGAATGAGTAACCGAATATCTCCTGGGCTCTGGAATTTAACAGTCTTTGCCCTTTGTTCAGCTGGGTCAATGCATGAATTCACAAGTTACTAAATTAAAAAGGAGAAAAAAAAAAGGAAAATGTCTGATTGTGGATTAGATTTAGATTTTTTTTTCCCCCTGAAGAAATGAAACACAAAGAGGAACTAGTGTTTGCAAATAGTTTAGAAAGTAGCAATTTATTTTAAAATCTTGTACCAAGGCCAATTTTTAAAACAGAACCAAGCACGGATTTTTTTTTTTTTTTTTCTCAAAGGGAAAGTGGTCAAATCCAACTTTCTGTGTTTAAGAAGCTCGAAAAGGTAAATCTCCTTACAGCATAAACATGGGTAGAGTGAACAAAGGCTTGATGGGCAGAGGTTATGGCTGGAGCACAAAATTACCTCAATGCCAAGATGGTTTCCTTAATTTTTCGTGTCTGAAGAAGAAGGTCCTGTCAGGCTGCTGCATAGCCAGTCAGTGTGAAGTGGCAGAGCCTGAGTGCACACAGGTCCTGTTTGTGACAGCAGGAGCACCCTCCTGCCTGGACAGACCTCCTTGCAATTTTTATAAAGAATTGTTAAAAAGAGTGAAATTTCCATGAAAAAAAGAATGGAGAGCAGCAGTGCTGGCTGGTTTAGAGCAGCCAAGGGTTCAGCCCTGCCCTGGGAGCCATTGAGGGAAGGGCTGGGCTGGTCAGGGCAGGAAAGCAGGCATTGGGATTGCTCTGTGTCCTTGCTGCTCCACACAAACCTTGGGATGATTTCCATGCCCTGGGATGCAGAGCTGCTGAGCAGAACTTCCCTGGGAGGCAGGGAGGGAGCCTGAGCCCTGCCATTGCACAGGGCTGGGGGTCTCCCCAGTGACTTATTTGCCAATAACAGCACTCCTGGAGCTCAGCAAGGGGCTCACAGTGTTTGGGGTTTTGGGCAGGGGTCTCTTGACTGTGGCTTTTCTCTGGTTCTGCCATGGCACAGCTTTGTGCAGGGGCTGTCCTGAGGGCTGGGGAGCCCCAGCAGGGCCCTCCCAGGCTGGATCCTGCTCTGCAGCTGGGCAACATTTTCCAAATTTGTGGGAGACCCCTCCCACCCTCCTCCCCATGACCTTTGAGTCAGTTCTGAAGCATTCCTTCCTCTGCTCCAGTCACTCCAGGAGATGACTTCCATGCTGCCTCCTCCTCCTCCTCTCTCATTGTTTTCAAGCTCTCAGAGGAGGATTTCCAGGATGTGAGCAGGCTGCTGGTGGCAAGGGACCCTGCTGGCCTTAGTGCTGGTGATGGTGTGAGCCCAAATGAGTCCAGTGTGGCTTGAGGACAGATGGGTTTGCCATGAGAGATGGTTCCACCCCAAATTTTAGCTTCTTTCTGTCTTGTAGTAATGGCAGCTGGTGTCTGGCAGTATGTGGCAAGAAGACACTTAAAATCTTTTTAATTTCTTTTTAATTCTGCTTTGAAATGCATTTTAGTGTTTTGAAATTGGCAGCTGTTCCAAATTTGGGTGACTTTGGCCATTGTCTCTCTCAGCTTTGCCTTTGATAACTTTTTTTGCATTCTAAATGATAAATGCAACTGGAGACCTTAAATGACCTTAATTTCCCCAAATTGGATGCTTCGTGCCCAGTGTGACAGACTCAGAGTTAAAATTAATATAAATTTTGTAAATCAGTAGACTGACCTTTTGGTGAACTGGAAAGAAATGTCAAATTTCTGTTTCCTTCCCCCCCCTCCTGTAATCAGCAGTCTGTAATGAATGAATTATTCCTAATTTCAAGATTGTAGCTCAAAAGGGCACTCAAATGGCTGAAATCCCATAAGAAAGACTGACCTTTTGGTTGTCTCTGATGAAAATTCAAGATTTTTCCTGAATTTAGCAGTCTGTAATGGACTGCATGAGATGTTACTGGAGCTTGCAGGAGCAGCTCCTCATTTATTTCCTTAATATATTTATATTAACACTGCATGATCCCCCAGAGCACCTTCAGTGCCTCAAAGGAGCATTCAAGGTGTAGTTAAGATGCTGTGCCAAGACTTCTCTACAGGTACAAAGCAGCTGTGAAACAAATGATTCCCCTCCTGCTCCAGGGGGAATTGATTATTTGTCATCCCTGCATTTCCTTGGCTGCTCTGAGGCCCTGCTGCAGTTTTGGTGATGTTGGGACGTGCAGGAATGTCCACAGGACTTGGAGGTGTACAAGGAGCAATAAATCTGTGTTCCCCACAAGATACTGCCAATGATGTGGACCTGATTTTGCTCAGGAGCTGCTGGACAGAGGTCTGGGATTGCAAAAGGTGTTTATCTGATGTGGATTAGCACAGGGCCAGCACATGAGGGTTTAAATGCTTCTGGTTATGGGATTTTTTCATAGAATCATAGAATGATTCTGCCTCCAGCTCTGGGTTCCTCAGCACAAGATCTGTTGCTTTTGGAATGAGGCCATGAAGCTGCTCCAGGGCTGGAGCCCCTCTGCTCTGGAGCCAGCCTGGGAGAGCTGGGGGTGCTCAGCTGGAGAGGAGAAGGTTCCAGGGAGAGCTCAAGGGGGCTTGTGAAAAGGAGAGAGAGGAACTTTTCACATATGCAGACAGTGACACAACATGGGGGAATATTTTTAAGCTGCCAGAGGGCAGGGCTGGATGGGATATTGGGAATTAGGAATTGTTCCCTGGCAGTGCCCAAGGCCAGGCTGGGCAGGGCTGGGAGCACCTGGGACAGTGGGAGGTGTCCCTGCCATGGCAGGGGTGGCACTGGATGAGATTTAAGGTCCCTCCCAACCCAAACCAGTCTGGGATTCTCTGAACACCCTGGGCCTGCTCAGATCCTCCATTACCCCAGCACCCCCTGATTTCATTTTATGGCATCTTCCCACTCTCTGTGCATGTTCTGCATTGATTTCTCTTTGTGGGGTTTCCATCATCCAGGTGATCTGTCACCTTGCCCTGTCCTCACCAGGGGCATCCAACCCCCCCCTCCCCTGTGTGAGCCGGATCCTCCCTTTGTGTCCCTGAGCAAACAGCCCGAGGGGCCTGGGCAGCTCCTGGCAGCAGCTGGGCAGGGCTGGGAGCACCTGGGACAGTGGGAGGTGTCCCTGCCATGGCAGGGCTGGCACTGGATGGGCTTGGAGGTCCCTCCCAGCTCAGTCCAGCCTGGGCTTCCATGGTGAGCAGACAAGGAATCACACATGCTTGGCCTCCATAGCTTGTTCCTCTGTCTGTGCCCCTAAAGGGGCTTCCCTTTAGCTACAGGAACATATTTTGTAATAGATAATGAGTGGACAAATTCTCGAGAGAAGTTTCATGAAAGTCCCTGCTGTTGTGAAAGGCCCAGCCCTGCTGGCACCGGGCCCTGCATTTCAGCACTGGTGGCCACCAAACCTTGCAGGGCTGGGTGGGGTCGGGCAGCGCTGGGGCCCTGGGTCCTTCCTGGGCACCCCGAACCCTCCAGGCCCTTCCCACCACCCCAAGCCCTTCCTGGGCACCTCAAGCCCTCGAGGCCTTTCCTGGGCACCCCAAGTCCTTCTGACACCCCAAGCCCTCCAGGCCTTGGGCCCTTCATGGGCACCCCAAGCCCTCCAGGCCCTTCCCTGGCACCCCAAGCCCTTCCTGGGCACTCTGAGCCCTTCCTGGACACCCCGAGCCCTCCGGGCACTTCCTGGCACCCTGAGCCCTTCCTGGGCACCCCAAGCCCTTTGTGACACCCCAAGCCCTCCAGGCCCTTCATGGGCACCCCAAGCCCTCCAGGCCCTTCATGGGCACCCCAAGTCCTTCCCGAGCACGCCGAGCCCTCCAGGCCTTGGGCCCTTCCCATGCACCCCAAGCCCTTCCCACTCACCCTGAGCCCTTCCCGGCACCCCGAGCCCTCCAGGCCCTTCCTGGGCACCCCAAGCCCTTCCCAGGCACCCCAAGCTCTCCAGGCCATGGGAGCAGCTGGAACATGGGGCAGGGACAGTCATGGTTGGCCATCACCGACCCTTTCAGAGATGCAGATTTGTTTGAAGAAAAGCCAACTCTCAAGTGCTCTGGGCTCCTTCCTTACCTTGCTGGCAGAGACAGAGGTTCCTAAAACCAAGTGATACAACACATCCATCCTATAAACATCTCACTTGTGGCTCTTTCACAAATGAAACCAGGGTGAGATCACTTCTCCTTTTCATTGTCTGGTTCTCCTCCACACCGCAGCACAATAAAATTTTGGAGGCTGCAATGTGAAAGCAATACTTAAACTTATACCTAGTTTTCCTTTTAATTTTATTAAATTATGAAAATATTTCTAGGAGAAATAGATTTTGAAATAGATTTTGCAAATTGCACCGCCAACTACTCTAAAATAAGAAATGTGCAGTGTTAAATTCTTTGGCACTGTTTCTGAAGTGCCCAAATGCTGGATAGTGGGTTAAACCCTGCTCTCCTGTTGGTCTGTTCAGCTCTTCTCTCAGTCAGGCCATGAGATGTTCAGCAAACACTTTGCTCAGTGCAGTGCTATCACACTGAGCCTTAAAAAATAATAGTTAATAAATAAAGGGCAGAAAGTTTCATGTCATTGAGTTTGTATTGTTAATTTAAAACTCAAAAAAAATTAAATTTCCTAATTTTTGGCTTTTGGAGCCTACTGTAAGTTGTGGTACTTAACAGCACACTCCAGGGCTGAGGCTGCTCCATGCCTTGGCTTGTGCTGGTGGCTCCCATCCAGCTGGGAATGGTCTCTGGAAGCTGAACCTTTGCTTCAGAAACATTGCTCAGCACACTTCCCACACGTCCCCAGGATCTGGGAACAGTCGAGGGCGCCACAAAGTTTTGGGTTTGTTTTTCAAAATCCACGCCCCTCTCACAGTGGGGCACACTGAGGAATCCCCAGCTGTGCCGGGAGGTGGCAGAGCCACATGTGTGGCTTGGGAGCAGTGCAGAAGGCAGGGGGAAGATGCCTTCAGCCTGGTTCTGGGCTGAGGGTGACTTTAGCAGGCAGGGAAGGGCTGCACATCATCCTTGCAGCAGCCCTGCCTGGGGCTGCTCACCCACAGCCACCCAAGGGCCTCCTCATGGAGCTGCTCCTGGAGAATCAGCTCATGCTGCTGCTGATGCCCCCAGCCAGGGGCCTGGGGGTTGGGTGTGGGCAGGATTTATCATTTATGTGCTCAGAACTGTGTTGTGCTGGCTCTGCTCTGAGATCCACTTTGTGGTAGGGTTTGGTGGGAATGGTGGTGTGTCTTGGTTTGAACAGACAGGTGCCTGCTAAGGAAGGCAGGAGCCTTCCTTGAATGGAAAATGCAAACCCCGTCCCTCTGAATTGTTATAATCTTGAAATTAAGGGGCTCTCAGGTAAAGATATGGGAATGGGAATAACAGTTCTTTAGTAGGGAAATTAAAAATACAAATGCAATAGTACAAAAAAAACCCCACTGCCAGAGTGAGACCATGCCCTGCCCCCTGTGTGCCAGGGCAGTGTCCCAGCCCCATCCATGGGGGCTCAGCCCTCCTGCAGTGCCAGCTGTGGCTCTGCTGCAGCAGGGATCCTGCACAAGGGGGGAGTTTTCCTCTGCAGCTCCAGGGCTGCTGCAGATGGGCCTGGGCTCCCTCTGGCCATGCAGGGCAGCAGAAAGCTGCTCCTCTGGCAATGCAGGGGCAGAGGCTGCTGTGCTGTGCCAGGCTCAGGTTGGATCCAGGTAGGAATGCTTGGCTCCTGCCCTGGGCACAGCATCTCCCCATAGGATGCTGGAATGGGATCAGCCCTGCAGGGACACTCAGTGGCCATGGACAGCAGAGATCTCCTGGAGGGAGGGTTGGCTGTGGGAGAGAGAAAGAAACAACTGCCCCATGGGCAGCAGAGAACTGCCCCAGCTCTGACAGATGGGGATAGAACACATACCCAGCTGCACCTTGCAGCCTGAGACATGGTGTTTGGTTGAAGGTTGGACTTGATGATCTTGGAGGTCTTTCCCAACCTTAATGATTCTGTGACTCTCTGAATCTGGTTCTGTGCTCTCTCCAAGTTGCCTTCCAGTAGCTGCTCTGTTTGTTTTGTGTGTGATGTGAGACACTTCAGCATTTGGCTTGGGTTTGGTAGGAATGCTTGGTGTCTTCCATCCTGGCTGGTGTGAGAGCCTGGTCTTATCTTTTACGTTTATAGAATAGTAAAAAAGCAGCAACTGGATAAATTAATGAAAGAAGTTTCTTCCAACAGCCAAGCACAAAGACAACCCCTCTCTCCTGTGAAGCCCCTCAGTGGCTCAGTGAAGGATGGGGGATGATTCTGGAGGTGTTGCACTTAGAATGATGATGTTGCACTTAGGCTTTTCCTGGTTTTGTACACTTTTCTAATCCTTCTACGGACCCATGGTCTGAGCCTGCTCAGCTTTCCTCATGCAGGCACTCTGAGACGGGAGTGGACCAGCTGCTTTCCATTTTTGCAAGGGCTTGATCCTGCATGAAGCTGAGTGATAAACACAGGATGCAGGAGCCAGAGCGTTTCACACTCAGTGGGTGAGGACTGATGGGTCTGGAGCCAGGCCAGGACTGCTGCCAGACAGCCTGAACCAGCCTTCTACCTGTGCCATGGAGCAGTGATGGTGCTCCCTGTTCTGAGAAGGACTCTTTTCTTCCAAGGACTGCTGGAACAGCCAGGGAGGTGTTTTCCATTCCACTGTGCTGGGCTGTGCAGCTCCTCATGCCTTCCCTTGCTCTGCTCACAGCGCCTGGAGAGCATTGCTGGGGTCAGGTGAAGAGCCCAAGCCTCCCTCTGTGTCCGGGAGGAGTAACAGGGGCTGATGTTGTGTCCACAGCTGGACCCAGCAGCTTTCATTCTGCACAGATGTCTCCAATCACGCCAGTCAGGAGAGAAAGGTTGGTTATGGATTCAGTCATTGAATCCTAGATGGGTTTGGGTTGGAAGAGACCTTAAAACTCATCCCATTCCTCTGCCATGGGCAGGGACACCTTTCATTAGCCCAGGTGATCTTACAGGTCCAACCTTGCTGATTGTGTTCTATATTCTAATTTAAATACCTAAAAATGCAGCATGGAGTAAGTGCTTGACTCTGAAAATCAGTTTATGGATAAGATGTTGAAGAGTGAAGGTCTTGGGACATTTTTAGTTGCCCTTCAAATCAGTTTATTCTGTTTGGTATGTTCTACACTTCATTAAAAACCAAGTTAATGCTCATTCATACTGACCTTAATGAATGACTCCCAGAGTTGTAGCCCCTCAAAATTGTATTTAGCCATAGAGAATAGGAAATGTTAAGGCCTTCAGCAGTGTCCATCTAGCTCAAAGCTGTGGAAAATGGTTGGAGAAAAGTAAATCTTGTATCCACCCAGCACAGGTGGGGTTGAGACTTCAGCTGAGCCCACGTTTTATTGCTGGAGAGGGGCAGTAGTTGCACTGGCCTTGCAAGGACATAGATTAGAAGCAGATCTGGCAGTTCAGAGGCCAGACTGTTGTGGTGGCCAGCACTGGTGCCTGGCATGTGCTGGGCTGCCCAGCCACCTCTGCAAGTGCCACTGCCTGCTGTGGCACTGTGGCCACAAGGGCTCAGAGCTGCTCTGTGTGGCTGGGCTGGAGCTGGGGAATCCTCACAGGGAGTGCCTGCACAGCGAAGGCCCTGAGTGATGGCTGGAGTGGGGTGGGCCGTGTCCCTGTGTCCCCAGAGGCTGCTGTGCCAGGGCTGACAGTGCCTGGAGCCTGGTCTGGGGCTGTTGGCAGAGCAGAGCTGGGTGGGAGCACAGGGCTGGGCTGGGGGACAGGGCCAGCCCTGGGCTCTGCATCCTTGGCAGAGAGACCACAAGAGGCTGCTGGCCCTTGAGCTTTGGTGGATTTTCACCAGATCCCATTTGGCAGGAGCAGGCAGCTGTGGCTGCATTCTGATGGAGGGTTTGCTGTTGGGTTTGTGTTTCTGCTGACAGATCCGTGTCCCAGAATGTCCCCTGCCCATGGGAGCTGCAGCGTTTTCAGGGACAGCACTGAACAGACCCCAGAGAGCAGTCCCTGGTTATTTGCTGCAGTCCCTGGTTATTTGTGTGTCAGTCTGTATAAACACTCCCTGGATAGTGGGAGCTCACTGCCTGCATCCCTCCATGCTGGAATAACCTTCTTAGCTTTGAAAAGCAATCAAATGACCCTGCTTTGCTTTAATCATAAGTGCACAGGCAGTAAGTGGTTTGAAGAGCCCTTAACATTGTTCCTTTCACTGCCCAGGTTGTCTCTATCTGCTTTTTGATGTTTTGACTATCCAGAAGAGCCTGGGGATGACCCTTGGCACTTGGATATCCTCTCCAAAACAAAGGAATGATTTTCTGAATAAAAAACAAGACTGAAATTCAATACATAAGTGCCTGGTTCTCACAAAATCTTCTCCTGTGGCTCTGGGCAGGTTATATGATCTGTCTCAGATTTTCCAGCTCAAGAAATGAAGAGAAATTACTTATCAGCTCACATGAAAATTGTCAATGCTAACTGGTGTTTGGAACACAGCATGATGTTTTAGACATTTTGGATGGCGTTTCTCATAGCTTTGAGTGTTTACAGTGACTGAGGGAGGTTTGCTTGAGTCTCTGGAGCTGCCTTGCCATAGAAGCTCTCATTCTTTGCCTTGTCCTTCTCCTGTTCAGAGACAGAATTTCATCACTGTGTCTGCTCCAGTATGGCTTTGTCCTGGCAGACCTCAGTGGGGTTTTGTGTGCTGGGGATAAGCAGTGGAGCATCAGGCAGTGCCCTTAGCAGAGTGCCAGGGGTTTGGTGTGCCTGGAGATCAATTGCTGTGCCATTATAAAGGTGCCCATTTGCAGGTCAGAGCTCAGGTACCCTATATAAACTCTGAACACCTTGAGTATTTTATTATTATTTTAACCCTCAGTCTGTGGGTGAACTCCTGTAGTGCTGCCAGGCTGCCATCTTTCACAGATGGTGAATTCTCTTCCCAACTAGCAATAAATAATACTAACAGTAATAATAAAAAGTTGCTTCTGTTTAATGTTTTGAGCCCTGACAATAGCCTTTGGAAAGTGGGGTGTTCCTTGCCGAGGGGGTCGCCATGGCTACTGTCCATGCTGGCTTTAACAGCCCTGCTGGCTAATGCAGCACAAACACATTTGGCTTTTCCTTCTGCCTGTAATGAATAGCAAACTGCTGTGTATTCATTAAGGGAAGCAACTTGCAGAGGTTAAGTGTTTGATTTCTGGAGCTGCCATCGAGGGCAGTCATCAAAAATAAATTGGGCAGCCAAGGAGGAAAAGGGGTTTATAAGACGTAAAGTGGGAAGAAAATAATTGCTGCCTCATTCCTTGTTTCTTTCTTTGGGTTTTGCAGCTGTAAGTCAGGATCTCTGGGTCCAAGCGATGCAGATTTTTGTTAGATGTGATCAGATTTGCTGGAGAGTGAGCTTTGTTTTTGACAGAAACCCATCTGACTAATTCAGCAAAAATAAACAGAGGCTCTTGGCGCAGTCACCCAGGCCAGGCAGGGAGGAAATCGGGGCTGACTTCAGAGCCTGAGCAGCACCAGGGAGTCCTGACCATGCTCTGTCCACCTGTCCAGCCTGGGCGGGCTCCTCATCACCCAGGCCTGGAAGGAGGGATCATCACAGCCTGTGAGGAGGGATGGGCACATCTCACATTCCTGCTGTGGGACATGAGGAGCCTCTTCCTTCAGCATCCTGGGTGCATTTGTTGCACATAAAATGGAACCAGCACAAAGTGAAGATGTCACTGGTGGTGTCAGCACACTGAACAGCCTCCTCATCCTCAGGGAACCCCCCTGGCCTCCTCTGTGGCCCCTCCTCAGTGGCATAAGTGTCTTCCAGCCCTTTTTCCAGGCTAATGTCCTTCTGCTGCTCGTTAGTTTGGGGTTTGGTTATTTCCTACTTGCACAGTTTGGCTGCTTAAAAATGCATCTTGTTTAAATGAATGCAGCACACCCATCGATCCAGATGGCATTGTATTAGTGACCTGTCCTCTTTAATTATGTGCAACTAATTTTTAATTTTATGTTCTGTACAAACATGACTGCGAATGATTTTCTAGCTGCTTGTAAATCAGTGATAGATATTGAATCCTTTCAGAGACTGCTTTCTCTTGGAAGAAATGAGGATTCTCTCATTACAGCTGGTTTTCAAAATTTATCAGATAGCTGTTTTTTAATCCACTTAGTATGTGTTTACATTGATTTCTTTTTTAGAGCTGGGTTTTTTTTAATTTATTTTTTTGACTCAACATCTTTTGCAATAGTAAGCCGTGCAGAAATCTAAGTCTCTTATGCTAAAGCAGTTATCTTTCTCAACCAAACCCATAAATCTTATCAGGAAGTAACTCAAAGTCTGTTTGACAAGGCTGATTTTCTTTCTTCTTTCCCACATAAAGACATCCAGGATGAATTTCTTGCCACACCATTTTCATCCAGGTTTACTTAGGGGTTCCCACCTGCAGGAAAATTCATTTGAAACCTTTCCCTGTGTTTCTGTGTGTGAGGTGAGTGGTTGTATCTGCCACGAGCATGGGAGCTTCTGTCTCCTGTCTGGCAGTGTCACCCAGTGAGTGCCATCTCCTCATGGCTGTGTTTGCTGGTAGGGAGGACAATGTCACATGGTTTGGGAGTATCACAGGGCCCTGGGGAGGGGGACCTGGATGGGAATCGCTCAGGGCCAGGGGAGGGGTGGGGTCCCCCAGGTGCTCCAGGCTGTGCCACAGAGGGATCGGCCCCTGCTCCATGGCTGTGGAATGGGCTCCTGTGATGGTGGCACTGTGGTGGCACTGCAGTGTCACTGTGGTGTCACTGCAATGGTGTCACTGTGGTGATGCCGTGGTGTCACTGTAGTGTCACTGTGGTGTCACTCTGTCATCACTGCAATGTCACTACAATATCACTGTGATGTCACTGTGGTGACACTGCAATGTCACCACGGTGTCACCATGCTGTCATTGTAGTGTCACTGTGATGTCTCAGGGATGTCACTGTGGTGTCACTGTGGTGTCAGTGTGCTGTCACTGCCATGCCACTGCAATGTCACTGTGGTGCCACTGCAATGTCACTGTGTGTCACTGTGGTGTCACTGTGGTGTCACTGCAATGTCACTGTGGTGTCAGTGTGGTGTCACTGCACTGTCACTGTTGTGTGACTGTGATGTCACCATGATGTCACTGCAAGTCACTGTGGTGTCACTGCAATGACACTGTGTGTCACTGAGATATCACTGTGATGTCACCATGTTGTCACTGCAATGTCACTGCACTGTCACTGTGGTGTCACTGCGGTGTCACTACACTGTCACTGTGTTGTCACCATGATGTCACTGCAATGTCACTGCACTGTCACTGTGCTGTCACTGTGGTGTGTCAGGATGGGGTGCCCAGGAATGAGGCGCCCCCAGCAGCCGTGCTGGCAGCGCCCATCAGTGTGTGCTGGCAGTCACGGACCATCCCCCCTCAGTGGATTTCCCCTCTGGCTCTGGCAATCAGCAGTCAGCGGCCTCTCTTGCAGCCCTTGCAGTGCTTTCCTGGGGAGAAGGACGTGTCAGAGCTGGCTGAGGTCTGACCCACAGGGACAGTCCCACATCCCCTGGGTGTCACTGGTCCCAGGGCATGCTGTGGACACACCAGCAGATCCTACAAAAGTTTGTGTTAGCCCAGAGCTGCCTCTGCCTTGGAGCATCCTTAAGGGGTCCAGGAGCTTTTCCAAAGACCACTGAAGTCAAATGGCAAACTTGATAAGCTGAAAAGCCTCAAGATGAGATTTAGAGGGGAATAGGAGACTCAGAGTGTCTGAATGGGTTTGGGGGTCAGGGGGTGCTGGAGGCAGAGACACCTGTGTGTGCCCTGAGCTCTGGGGCAGGAGGAGGAGAGGGTGCCAGGGGACACCCCATGGCTGTGGCTGGGAGGAAGATGAGAAGCTGGAGAGTGGAGGGGCCATATCTCATCAGGCTTCTCATTTAGCCTGTTTAGTGTTGCCCTGAGGGTATTTTGGGTGTGTCCTGTCTGTGTTTGCTGCCCCTGGCAAATACTGAGCTGTGGAGGGGCCGGAGGGCCGGGTGTGCTGGGGGCTGCAGAGTGAGGTGTGACAGTTCCCGTGCTGGGGTCCAGGTCCTGCAGGGGCTGTGTGTGTCCTTGTAGGCCCATGGTGAGCCCCTGCCCCTAAGCTAGGCTGTGAATGTGCCAGGAGTCAGTCCAGGGCCTGATTCTAGGTTTAAGTCAGACCTAAGGCACCAAAAAGCTTGGCAGTGGGGGGCCAGGCTGAAGTACAAGCCAGTGTGTGTGAGGGTCTGTGAATAAGCATTTGTTTTCCCTGCATTGGGCTGAAATCTTTTGTTGCCTTTATGGGTAAGATGAAACTTGGTGAATCAGCCCCTTTAAAATCACATACAGTGCTGTAGATCTGGAGCCTGCTGCTCGAGATCAGTGATGGTAAGAGCATCAGAAATTTAAAACATCTTTATTTGGATGCTGAAAGCCTCTGTGGTTAATAGAGCTCGGGTAGAAGGTTTTTATTAGAGAGAAACCCGTGTAGTTTAGGGGAAAAGCCAGGCCCCAGCTGATCAAATTAAGCAGAAGCATCCTCACGCACGGGATGGGCTGTAATCGCTCACTTCAGAATTTCTCTGCCTCCCTCTGCCTTTCAGGACAGCACTGCCACAGTCAGGGCATCATCTCTGCTGCTGCCAGGTGTCCCCACTGTCCCTCTGTCCCCAGGGGACAAAGTGTCACCAGTGGATTCTGGTGATGCTTTAAAGGAGGAGAGGGTTGGCTCGTGGGCTGGAGAGACAGACAGAACCAAAGGGGGATGTTTGGGGCTGCAGAGGAGCAGCAGTGCTTGGTTTGAGGAGAGGCACATCAGGCACCCAGAGTGAGCAAACACAAAACCCTCATGGCAGAACTTGGGTGTGGCTCTCCAGGAGCAGCAGGTCACAGCTCAGATCCGTGTCCAGCAGCTCAGTCTGTGTGGGAGTTACTGTCAGGCTCCTTGGGACATTGCCAGCAAGATGGGATAGGTGACTAGGAGCTTGGAGAAGGCTTCAAAACCAGGCTTTGAGCGTTTTTTGGATGAATCAGAGGGAGAAATGCAGAAGAATCCAGGAAAAGGAGAGTTGCAACATCAGTGTGGTGTGGAGTGACGCAGGAGAGCGGCGGGGGCCTCTCGTGGGAGCTCTCAGGAAGGTGCTGCTGCTCTGGCATTCCCAGGCTCTGAAGGAGCTCAACACCAAGGATGGAGGAGCCCAGGAGGGATCTGAGCTGCCCCATCCCCTGCAGTGCTGCTGGAGATCAGCACAGATGCTGGGACTGGTGCTCTTACCTGAGCCGTGAACAATACTTTGCCCTATTCAATTTTTACTTCTTTTACTAAAATGAATATCATGGACTTCTTAATAGTCATAGGAGCATAAAAATCTCAGTGTATCACAATTCATCATCCTTTAAAAATTGAATTTCTGTTGAATTATGCCTTGCTGCTGTAGTGCTGGGGAAAAGCTCTTATTATTCATAACTATAAATACAGCGATGTCGAGATTTAACTGGTGCCTGAAGGCTTTATGCTGCACTTTCATACTGACAAAGCAAACACTCTTATGGATTGCTTGGAGTTTATGGGGGCAGCTGAGCCCTTCCCCACTGCTGGGAGCAGAATCCAGCCATAGCCCTCTCCAGTCCCCATCTCTCAGTAGGCAGGAGGACTTGAGGTCACTTTTACTCTTCAGGATGGAGGTGAAAGACCACCAAAAAAAGGAAATGAAAGAAAGACATGAATACCCAGTTGGGTGGGCGAGGAAAACCCAGCTGGTTTGGTCAGGGTGCTGGAGGACACGTTCCAAAGAGCAACACCAGCTTGGAGGGAGTGCTTGGGATTGCAGAGCAGCTTCATGGAGTGAAGGACAAGGCACAAGAGGTGGGAATGAGATGAATCCTCCAGAAAGTGCCTGAACAGCCTGGGCTGCAATTGGAACTAAATTAAAGAGACTATTTGCTTTTTGGAGTAAGGTTCTCGCATCCTCCTCTTTGTGAGCATCAATGAACACTTGAATGTTCCTCCTTGTCCCAGCTGAACATTTAAACAGACTTTGGCTCCATCGTCTGATGGGGACAGCCCTGGCTGGGTAGGAGTTTGCTCAAGGTTATGTTTTGCTTTTTGAGCCTCTATTTTGGGCCTGAAACATGGAAAAGTCCCATAATTTGGTGTTCAGCTGAGGCTGAACTTGAGGCCTTCATACAGATTTAACACAAAAGAGAAAGGAGTTAATATTTTACAGGAAATAATTAACATATGGAAACAATTCTTAAAAACTGGATTGGGTAAATCTGGTCTCTAGGGACAAGGTGGGAAAGATTCTGACTGGATTTGGAAGGAATTTTTTTGTGTGTGGTTATAATTAGAAATTTACACATAGCAAAAGAAGTCTTGCTGCTGGATGTTGGTTATCATGGCCCTTAGGTTGTTTGGAGTTTTGTTTGGTTTATGAACTCTTTTCTTTAAATAGCACTTGAGCCTTGCAGCAGTTTGGTAGTGGCATGTTTAACTTTTGACTTAGTTTGGATGTTCAATATTTTCATTACAAAATAACTCTGATACATTTTTATTTTTAATAACAAAAATTAAAAATCTCTTGGGAACTGAAATTCTGTATTTGAGAAATTGCAAAGCCTCCATTTTGGGCGTTGTTCCACTGAAAGCAAGACAACAAAATTGGTGATTTCATGGTAGTTGTATTTTCCACTGCATTTCAAAACTGGTTTCTGTGCAGGCATGCAGAGTGATGATGAAAAGTTCTAAAAATGAAATACCTGAGTGCAGGGCTGGAGCCAGGCTGGGAGAGCTGGGGGTGCTCACCTGGAGAGGAGAAGCTCCAGGGAGACCTCAGAGCCCCTGCCAGGGCCTGAAGGGGCTCCAGGAGAGCTGGAGAGGGACTGGGGACAAGGGATGGAGGGACAGGACACAGGGAATGGCTCCCACTGCCAGAGGGCAGGGCTGGATGGGATATTGGGAATTGGGAATTGTTCCCTGTGAGGCTGGGCAGGCCCTGGCACAGGGTGCCCAGAGCAGCTGTGGCTGCCCCTGGATCCCTGGCAGTGCCCAAGGCCAGGCTGGGCAGGGCTGGGAGCAGCCTGGGACAGTGGGAGGTGTCCCTGCCATGGCAGGCTTTGACCTGCACTGGGTGGGATTTGATGCCCCTTCCAAACCAAAACACTCTGTGATTCCATGATGTTTTCTTTAGTAAAAGCCAAGGGGTTTCTGACCTTCCAGTCTTGGAGCTGTGGTGTGCAAATACCAGTGCAGAGCAAGGATGAGTTGATGAAAGGGGAGGTGCCCAGGAACCCATGGCTGAGGAATGCTCTGCTCCCTGTGGGTGAGCCACAGCACAGGGACATTCACCAGGGCAGGCTGGCACTAGGACAGTCACCAGGGCAGGGTGGCACAGAGACAGTCGCCATGGCAGGGGTGGCACAGGGACATTCACCAGGGCAGGGTGGCACAGGGACAGTCATGGCAGGGGTGGCACAGGGACAGTCACCATGGCAGGGGTGGCACAGGGACATTCACCAGGGCAGCAATGGCACAGGGACGTTCACCAGGGCAGCAGTCCCAGCTGTGGCAGCTCTCACCTCTTGCCTCCAGCACATCTTTTAAATTCAGGAGCAGGCAATGTTTGTGCTTGGGTTTTTCCATGGGAATGGGCCCTTTATCAGTAAATCAGAGCCTCTCTGGGCTGGTGCAGGCTCCTCAAGGGTGTTCTTTCACCTGATTTTGGCAAGGCAGGTGGGTGCTGGTTAATGATTGCCTGGGACTGCTCCTGGCTGGGCTCAGTGGATGCCTCAGTGAGCACAGAGCTGAACCTGGGCAAGGGACCCTGTCCTGGAGCTCATCCCACATCCCAGCACAGGGAGCAGCCCTGGGGCAGCTCCAGGCCTTGGGGCTGACCCACCTTGCTCCCCAAAGCAGCAGGGTGGGCCCTGGTCCTCTGTGCAGATTCACAGAGTCTGACTGGGACAGGAATTGGAGGAATTGGGGAGCTGAGCCCAGATGGTGGCACCTGGGGTGGCACAGCAGCAGGTGGATGGAGGGCAAGGCCTGGGTGCCTTCACTTGTAGGATTTCATTTAAAGCCAGACTTTGCTCCTTGCATGTCTGCTTTTCACAAGGGAGAGCAACCCCAGCTCACAGGCCCAGGCCTCCAAGCAGATGTTTTTTATTTATTAAATAAATTGATTGTTGCTAAAAGATGCTTATAATTATTTATTTCTTATATATCTACATCTTCTTGATGCTCTTGGAGGGTGCAGGAGCCTGAGGTGGGGACCCAGTGCAGCTCAGCCACCTTCCCATGCAGGAGCCACCCCTGGGGCACCCAGCCAGCAGCACCTTCAGCTGACACCCCCAAAGGCCCTTTATTTGTGTGGATTTGCCAAGAATTCAGTTATTGCAGCACTGCCTGGCTGCTGCTCCTGCCCTTCCTGCTGCCCAGCCGGCTCCGTGTCGTGGTTTAATGATTGCAGACTTTAGTGCTGGTTAAATAGTGCTCAACAAGGAAACGGGCAAAACCACACTGGGATAATCTAAGAAAAACAAGGATTATAAAAATGGCTCCGAGGTGCTGGCTGCTGGAAGCAAAACCTATTTTGTGGGTTTGTTGCTGCACCTTTGCTTGGAAAAAAAAAAAAAAAAATTGGAGCAGTTGTTGCAGTCGTTTTCTCAGCAGATGGGCTGCTCCATCGGAGGCAGCTCACCCGTCTGGAAAGCAATTATGTTGCTTGGCCCAGTCTTGATTTGCACTTCTATTAGCACGGGCTTAACTATTGCTGCCTTGGGAGGGAGGCTCCATGGATTAGTTCCTCTTGAAAACAAAAAAAAAACCAAAACAAAATCAAGCCCATGATGCACCACGAAAATGTTTTGTGAAAAATAAAAAAAAAATGGAAAACAATTTTGATGCCATTTCTGTGCCATTTTGATTCAAAAACTGCTGGAAGGTCACCTTAATATTCAGGTTATTGGTGGCAATGCAAGAGGAAATTTAAAATAATATCATGATGAGTGGTGCTGGCTCCACAGCGTTTTTAACAGCATTGTCTGCCATGGGGAGTTCTCCTTGTGTAGGTCAAGAAATTCACTGTTAAAATTTTATGTTTAATTCTTTTATTATAAGGAAGGGCACGATTCATGACATTGGCATGCCTGTGGTACTGGCAAGGGCTGCTGGAAAATGATCCACTCTTGGCATGCTCGGGGGTCCCCAAAGCTGGCCTGCACAGGATGGGGCAGGGACAGGGCTCTCCTCTCTCCATCAGGCAGGGCAGGAGTTCTCCTCCAGCAGCCCTGCACTTCTGCTCAGGTGTCAGTCAGGGAGTGCACACATCCCTGGATCCATGCATGGAGATTCCACAGAGCTGAAACTCCAGGTCTCCTATTTTGGTGTATTTGCTAAAACATGAATAGGAGCTACCCGAAAAAGCCCTAAAAGAGCCCCTAAATGTTTTCTTGAACTTTTTTTAGTGCAAGTCTTTATGAGCATGAGGTATTGATGGTTTTCCCAAAATTCAGATGTGCTGGCCTTGGGATGGGATTTGGCAGCACTGTGTGGTGGCTGCCTGGGGCTGGAGCTTGCTGGGACATGGGTTTGACTGGGGCTGGTTGTTAAAATTGTTCCCAACTTCCTCATTGTCCCAAAGCCTTTCCTTTGTGTCCTGCTGACAGCAGTGTTGAGGAGGACATGGCTTAGTGCTGCTTTATACTTATTTCCTAGTTCTGTTTGAAAAGAAATGAGTGGGAGTTGCTGGGACTCCACAAGACCACCAGGCACGTGATATGGGCAGGATTCATTGATATTATTTCTTCTTCATTTCATCAAAAAAGGATGAAACTTCCTATGAACAGCAGGATAAAGGCCCATTTGGAGTTGGTTTGTGCCATCCACACCAGCAGCACTGGCTGTGCCATCCTCAGCACCTCAGCTGGGATTAACCCCTCACCTGTGCAGCCCCTTTGGCTGAGGGCATGGCAGGGGCAGGACATGGGGATGGGGGTCTGACCCGCTGCTGGGTGCCCCCTCTGTGCTGGGCACCTGCTCCAGGGCTCAGGGATGTGCCAGCCCTGGGCTCCTGTGCCAGCCCTGGGCTCCTGTGCCAGCCCTGGGTTCCTGTGCCAGCCCTGGGTTCCTGTGCCAGGCCAGGGTTCCTGTTCCAGCTTTGGGTGCTCTCTCCAGCCCTGGGTTCCCATTCCAGCCCTGGGTTCCTATGCCAGCCCTGGGTGCCCTCCCCAACCCTGGATCCCCTCTCCATCCCTGGATCCCTTCTCCATCCCTGGATCCTCTCTCCATCCCTGGATCCCCTCTCCATCCCTGGATCCCCTCTCCATCCCTGGATCCTCTCTCCATCCCTGGATCCTCTCTCCAGCCCTGGGTGCCCTCTCCAGCCCTGGGTGCCCTCCCCAGCCCTGTGTCCTGCTCAGTGAGGCTGCAGAGAGCCCTGGGCTGGCTCTGCTGGGAGGGAGGCCCTGCTCTATTTTTGTGGATAATAAAGCTCCTGGTGTGTTCCCACCCCAAGCAGGAGCTGACAGCCATTTTACTTGTCATTAATAGCATAACTTAATCTCCCAACAAGACTTTTCCTGTGATATTGCTGTAAAACAAAGCAAAACAAAACAACCTTTCTTCCTTCAGTATCTCCATTGCACCACCCCCTCCCAAACAAACACAAAAAATCCCAATTCCTCCTCTCCTCTGACGAACAATGACTCATTCAGATGGGGTTTTTTCCTATTTTTTTTTACTGTTTTTTAAATTTATTTTCATTTTGGCCTGTGCCTCAGTGGGGTGGTGCTGGCAGCAGTGAGGATTGCCCAGCTCCAACCAGCCCCTGCCTCTGACTCTTTCTAACTCTGCCAAAACTTTTTAAAGTGTTTGGACTGAAATTTTCCAAACCAGGTGTCTGCCCAAGGAAGAAATTTGTTTGGAGAAGCTGCACAAAACCTCTCACTGGCCTGGCTGCTGAATGGGCTCAGAGGAAGGAGGGTTTGCCCACAGTGAGCCCAAAAATTGATGGGGATGGGGAGGAACCCAGCTTTTTTGAGCCCTTAGAAGGGATTTCCTGCATTTTCCTGATCTTTGGGAGTTGTTGTGGGTTTGAGTCCTTCCCTCCTAAATGTGGTTAAATGTCCCAGGGGTTTGGGGCTGGCACCATCACTGAGCTCTTTGCTTTAGTGAAGGAGTGTTGGCTGAGGTGTTGAGCAGAACATCCCTGCCCAAACACAGGGAGCAAGGAAGGTACAAATATGGGAGGGGAAAAAACCCAACCAGAAAAAAAAAAAGAGAAAATAATAATAATTTCTAGAAAATATTCTAAAAATTCTAAGTAAAAAAAAATAAAATGGGGGCCTGATAGAACTCAGCCAAGTCAGTCTGGCTGCTAGAAATTTAATTTTTTTTCCTCCTCATTTTAATTTTTATCTAAATCAGATGGAATGCTTGACACATTGAGGGTCCCATGGAAGGAGTGATGTGTGTTCACCACCTCAGGGTCAGAGCTGGTGGCACCTCAGGGCTGCTGGCATGTCACACAGGGTGCATTCCACAAAAATTTTTTGGCAGTTTCTGACTTTCTGATTTTGCAATAGTGTTAATTTTTCAGTGTTGATTTTAATGTAACCCTGCATAAGGTTCTGTTTCCAAGATGGGTTTTTAATCCTGGCATCACCTGATGGTGCTGACCATGGTCTGTCAGACTCCCTGGGATTTATGAGCTGTGGGCTGATGCCTTCTCTTGTTTACTTTCTCTCACTTTATCTGCTAATTTCCAGATTCTTTCACGTTTTTCCTTTCAACCTAATGCCTTAATTCTGGTGCTTTATTAATCTATCTAATTATGTTGAGTTCAAGTTGTTTGAAATCCACTTATGTTGGTATAGGAAGTACTTACTGTATTAATCAAACGATCCAAGGTGGCTTCTCCTCTGAAGTCCTTAATTTGTGCCATACATATTCCTGCTAATAACATCCAACTTTGTAACAATGCACGTTTCCTCTGGGTTTCCAAGGAGACCCTGAAATACATTAATTCTCTGATTTTTTTCAAGTACACCAATAATTTATCAGGGGTTGTGAGATGTTCCCTTGTGTGGACACATCAAACACCAGCAGCCTCTGAAATCCCAGGCATGGTCTTTGTGCAGGGCTGGCAAAAGGGCTGGAGGCAAACAGCTGCTTTTCACAGGAACTAGTTCTCTTAAAGATTTCAAATACATATATTTTATAGAAATGTTTTATTATATGTGTTATATATTATATAATACAATATATAATATAGTTGAAATAGCACACTGGATATTTAATATTTGGATAATATAATAAATACACAAAAAAATTTCTTAGAGATTTAAAATTTTATTTAAATCAGGTTTTAGGAGGCAAGTAAGGGAGAGGAGCCTGGGAGGGCTCTTGTTTTGGGTGGGAAGCATCTCTTTTGTGATCAGCATTTTGTTTCTCCTCCTGGAGAAATGGGACCTTGGTGGTGCAGGGTTTTGCTGCATGGGTGTATTGGAGCAAATGCTCTGGATGAAGCTTTGCTCCATCTCTGCAGGAACAGAAAACTGTTTCCCACCTGTATTTATTTGATTTTTGTGTCTGTTTTCCCTTGCTGGGTCATACAGGCCCGCAAGGGAAACCTTGGAAAGGGGTGATAGTGGGGGTTTCCCCCAAATTTTGTGTTCCCTGTACACCTCAGTTCTGTGGTGAACACTGGACAAGGGGAAGGTCATGAAAAACCTGCAGAAAGCAAATTTGTGAGTCAAACTGGAGGTTCCAGGTGTGGGATGTAGCTCTGGTTGGATCTGTACATGATTCAGAGCAGCAGATCAAGGGACAGGAAGGTGGCACTGGGTTAATTCCAGGTCTGACAAGCCCTGTTGCTGCTGAGGATAAATCTCTGGGGTTTGGTTAGAGGAGACCAAAGGATGCTGGGACACCAGAGACAGCACCAGCCATGGGGACTCTGTGGGAATACAAGAGAAGCTGTGGAAATTGGAGGCATTTAGGGCACCAAACAGACTTTGGCTGATGCCTCCAGTCTCTCCACATCCAGAGCCATGTGGTGCTATTGGGAACAGCAGGGAAGTGGTGGCACCACTGACGACATGGGGGTGCTGCAGCCTCTGAGAGTGCCCTGCTCTGCCCTGCTCTGCTCTGCAGGCTTTGCCCTGTGCTTGTTTCTGGCATACCAGCTGTGCTTTCTGCACAGATCCAAAAGCAGGGCTGTGCAGGAGCTGTGGCTCGTAGGGACAATGAGCATCCCTACGGACACCCATGGCTTTTCCAGACAGCAGTTACCTCAGCAAGGCTTGGGCACTAATTGTTTTCTCCCATCTGTGCTCCTCTGCCTGTGGGAGTGGTTGTTTTTCTGCTGGGGATTTGGGACCAAGAGTTTTCTCAGCTGGACTGGTCTTTCAGTGTGGGGCACGTTCCAGATGCCAACCCCTGTCGTGGCCTGAAGTGTGTCACTCCAGGAATAGAATTAAGGTTTCAAACTGAAGGAGGGATACTTTTTTTGTGTGTAGTGGTTAATGATTAATTAGGTCAAATTCTC